>NC_056743.1:1601235267-1601517767 GCF_019279795.1 Protopterus annectens | reverse complement strand
CTGCTGCATCCTCCAACATTCTTTACATCATTCACAATCCAATTCCAAATTTGCATTCTTCCAGACATATCCCCACATCCTCTCTCAAGCAGAAGGGCACCATGTTGCCAAAATGCTTGGATGATGATGTCGTTCTCAGGGTCGCTAAATAGGGGAAGTTGCATGGATTAAGATGCTTGGTTGCCATAGTCCTAGGTGACATAAAACACAAAAGAAAAATAATACACTTAAATATCACTTAAATAAAAGTCCTGCTTAGATATAACACAGAAGTAGTTTTTAATATTATCCACTGGAGAAACAAAAAAGCTTTCAAGATATTTAAATATAAAAAAAAATACTTATGTGGTTGTAACCTATCGCACTCACACACAAAACAAAGTTTGATCCAAAACAAAAGGAGTTACAATAGCAAAGCAGTCCCCTGTACAAATTTCTTTTTATGCTAACCCCTCATAGAACTTGGCTTCCCAAAACAACAGGCAAATGACATTTTGGTACCAAACAAAGGAATAAGACATCAGTGGATTGTTATAAGTGCTGTCAAAGAAACTGTCCCAAAAGCATGTGTACACATTTAGCACAGAGCATTCATTTCTATGCAATTGCCAGTCACCTGTAAGTGTGGCCAGTACTCCCCTAGAGGTGTCTGTGGGCCATCCTAGAAGGCTAACACCCCTGTGTCATTGACAGTATAGAACATTTGCATTTCACTGAAATAACAACAGAATTGTATAGAGAAACAGTTGTAATGTTAACACTTGGGATGAAAGTTAATAAGGCTCTGCATCTGAGAAAGTAAAATGCCCTAACCAAAATGCCTATGTCATGTGTAAACTTCTAAGAAGTGCATGCAGATAAAAGCTTTTGCTAATACATATATACAAATATTTTTCTAAGTGACATGTGAGCATATCCAGTTTATAACTGAAAAATGCAATCATACCTTATCAAGATCAGTAGTACAAAGTAATACAAATAATCTTATCCACATAAACAAGTCTCCTCACCTTCAGGTTTCCTAGCTACATGGCTCCCTCTTTGTAATATAGATTTAGGCCTAAGAGCACAGTAAAGATATAAATGAGGTGTGAACTCATTAGAATTGCTGAATCCCAAATTCTTTGCTCAGTGTAGCAGATGTAAACATACTGCTGACACTCCCTCGGTGTTTGTTGCTAATGGATTACAACTGTGAATGATTACTGGTAAGGTGAAGGAAAACAGCAGTTCAGACTCCCTTACCTCCAGTGGGTGTGTCGGCCAGGTTACACTTGTAAAGTGTAGAAGTAATTGTATCAAGGTTTTAAATGTAAGTAAGAAACACACATTTCTCAATTTCTGTTCAGTAATATCCAAACTCCCCTCATTTGTTGCAAACTGTACATCATTGACATTTAATATTCTCAAACATTTTAAGGACAATGATTCAAAATGCCTTACTGACTGCATGTTTCAGCTTACTGCTTAGATAAGAGAAAAGTGAGCAAATTACACAGAAATAAGACAGAGCTGCATTTCTGCAAACAATACTTATAAATGGTTGTATGATCACTCATTACAATATATCTGAAATTAATACATGTAAAAACAACTCAGAAATGTACAAGTGTCATATGTCTTGTAAAATACTGTGGATGTTGTTGCACTTCCTTGTATGCCCAATGATTTTCATTCTCTGCTGCAAAGCCGTTTCTGTAACAAGGAGGGATAAGAGACCCTTATTGTGTTTTGAAGGTTCATTGATGTGAGAGTTCAGACTTGTGTAAAAATCTTTCATGTGTGCTAACATATATTTTGTGGTGTAGTTTATTTTATACATTTTCTTTTCATTTTTTAATACCAGTATTTGTGCTGGCATGGCTTAGCTCAAATATGGGAAACTGATAAAAAACACAATAAATGTCATGAAAGTGCTTCTTTGATAATCACTACATCAGCTACCTCTGTGAATCACTTGTGTGTGTAGCACATCTGCTAAACACTTTGATCTACACAGCATATGCTATCTTCAGATCAGGGTTTGAGTCACACCTTTGTCTTTTAAGGATGACACATAATCAACACTATTCACAGGGCTGATTTGAGTTTAGCTTTGCTTGTCTTGTTTGCGTGACATTTATCACACTTGCAATACAGATGGTCTTGGATTCTAATACATGACAGTCCAAATTCTTTTTTTTACTTGGATGGCCTTCAGACTTCATTAAGACTCATACACACATGAAAGTATAAACCAGTACCTTGTCAGGTCCCACACATACATGTTTAACCACTCAATCTGTCATGTGTATATAATTAATGACTATGTATGAGAAGTACTTCTTCTGTGTCAAGATGGAAAATCACTACTGTGTAGAAAATGTTTTGCCTTTTATGCATATGTTATGCATAGGTTTGAATCCCACATTGTAAAAAATCAATTTTATCAGTGTATAAAACCAAACCAAAAAACTGTTGGCTCATGAAATGTATGCCCCCAGTACATATCTGCAAAGTAAAATCACCTAACAGTTCAAGCAGCAAACAACCCTGAAACTACCAAGTGTCAGATTACCCTTCCAGTTTCCAAAACTGCTTTTTTCTCTATTTGACTCACTGTCACACAAACATGGTTGGTATTGTTGTATGGGTTTATGCAGTACCAGAAAATTAATTAACAGGCATCGGCAGGAAACCATTATTAGCTATTGCTGTTCTCTCTGGTTAGAAATGGCTGTTGGTAGAAGGAAAGGTGCCTAATTTAGCGTGCACAGGCAGGGTGTGGAGGGGTCCAGACTCTTTATTGGACTCCTTGTAAAGCACCACAGCTGAGGCTTTTGCAGGAGGACTATACCAGCTCCCAGTACAAGTCTGAGGCTTGGAATAGTCTGACTAAGGCTGTTTCCATTGTAACTGGTATTCCATGCAATGGCGAACAGCGTAGGCATCACTTTAATGTCCTAAAAAGGTGCAAGAGGGATACACTCAACCAGTGGCTGTATGAGTTCAGAACTAGTAACATCTCACAGCTGTGTAAGTATACTAATAAAGAGAATTTATAGTAGATAGAAAGCTACATATAGGCAAGACTGGTATGTGTAATGCTTTTCTGTTCTCTTCTCTTCAATCCACGGCTAATGTAGAGATTACTGCAAAAAGAGAGCCCCATGATGAGCATCTAAGAGAGACCGAGGGAAGCAAGGGGTATGCATGCAGTGCAAGAGAAGTATTATTGTAGCATTTAAATTAAAAAATTATTTTCTATACAGTTGCAGCAAAGTAAGCATGCATATTCTAACTGAAAAAGCAAGCATGCATGCATGCTTCAGTCTGTTGCACAAACCAACTATAGGAGTTAAGTGTAAGATTGTGGATTCAAATACCACAAGTAACAAGTATAAAATAGTACAAAAATATTACATAAATTAATTTAAACACAAGTGGCATAAATGCCCTGCTGTTAACTTAATCTGTACAATTGAACCAAGTATATAAGCCTCCCTCATTAGACCAATAATCGAGTATAATGCCCCATTTGGGATGTACCTCTTCAAACATTTGCATCAACTGGACAGGCCACTGAAATACCTCACAAAGAGAAGCCATGGCCTCCAACACCTGTCCTATGCAGACAGGCTGAAATCACTATCACTCTATTCAGTATCGTACAGATTGCTCAGGGGTGATCTGTGTCTCACCTGCAAGGCAATCTCAGACCCTGCCCTACTAGCTATGCTCCATATCCATACATCTAACTCCTTGCACCTGCTGAAAAGGCCTGAATCTAATATGTGACATCAACAAAACCTACTGGAGAGACAGGTTTGTCTCCGAGAGGCTGCCGCATCTCTGAAATAGACTTTCCATACACGTCAAACAGAGGACCTTGCTGACCCTCGTGCAACCTTGATGAGTGGATGGGAAACCACAAGTTTGTCCCGGGGTGACAGGTGCTGACTGAGGTTTCATTTTGGGGATAAACTCTTGGCTAGGATTGGAAGGGCCCCACGGCCATTAACCTAGTAACCTCCTATGATCCTATGTGCAATATCTGCACATTACAAGGATTACTTTCAGCAATCTTAAGTTATAGTTTGCAGTTGTTAAGAAGTATACTTAAATGTAAATGTTCAGACAAAATACTTTCATTATTGTGATAATGCATTGTATGTCACATATGATGGTATTCATTTTATCTCTTTTTTTCTCTCTCACTCCAACCCTTATCTCTCTCTCTTTTTTTTTTATATAATGTGTCATGAAAACATTTACATGTCATCCATCTCTGACAAATCACAAAATGCTTTACAGCACAGGGACACAGGGAGGTAGGCCAACCCCAGTGGCTCAGTCTGCTCCCACTCCATTGGCTCCAGCACAGATGCCCAGACCCACCTGTCAGTACTGCCTCTGCTGCCCCTGCATTGTCTGTGCACTCAGGTAGTACTACTCTGGCAGCTGGTGCTGTAGTACTGTCTGGGAGTACTGGCAAAGCTGGAGATTTGATCACCTGCCAAGAGATGTCAGAGTTTGTGCATAGGGTCATGCACAGCACCATTGATGCAGGCCTACACTGGATGGAGAGGCTGCTCTCCCTTATGGTCCATAGGAGAAGACATCATGCACTCCAGCAGTCAGCAGACTAAGGATGGTGATGCTAGCCCTGTGGGTGAGGGCTAGATTCTCAATGTCCTTATGTTTGATGAGCATGGGTATCTGTTGCCCCCTCCTTAACCCCAGTAATGGTGTCCCCCAACCTGTCATGTCCCTCACCATCCCTATGTCTTGTTTTGTTTGCATTTGCTTCCTCACCTCCCCTACTTACTTGACACAGAAATACCTACATCACTTACCTAACATTCCTATCTTACTGTCTTACTAAAAAAAATGGGCATGTGTCCCACAAAAAAATCATCCTATACATAGCTCTCAGTTTTGCACACTTGTCTTCTTGACACACTTGATTTGTTCCAACTGGATAAACAACATGATTGCATTGTTGTTGCTCCTCTTTGGTGAAGTGACAGTCTAAATTCACCCAACATTCTATACATATTTTCATTTTACACTATTGAATAGGACAAGTATAGTTCTTTCCTACCTCCCTCCTACACATTCTTATACTGCTCTCACTGTGTTCTTTCCCCTGCTTGCCTTCCATTTCACCACTTTCATCTATCTCATTTTACCACCTTTAATCTGATCAAAAAATAGAATCACACACAGCACACATAAGTATAGAAAAAAAGCAATGACACCCTTCACTTTTTGGCCTTTGTATTTGCACGGAGTTTGGCATCACACACCAATGCCAAGTGAAGGTGAATGGCTCTTCAATGGCATAATTACCTCCATGCAATCCCTCTTAAACATGCTGTGCTAAGGTAGCACACAGTGAATGTAGAGTAAAGAATTATTCCAGTGCATTATAAATGCATATTTAAAACTAGTAGATACACCTGGATCTGAACCATGTATCACCTGGTCTTCAAAAGAAATCTGTCAGTGCATTTACACCTGCTGCCACAGAGTCAGCTAAGCAGCAGGAGTGTTTCATGCACTCAGTACTCAGAATTGTCATCATTTTAGCAGTGAGGCTCACGTTTGCTCACCGCTTAACTATGTACAAACAGGGAAAGCAGTAGAAATGTATATCTTGCATTCACAAACGCTTTGCCTTTGATCGGGCAAACCCACTGCTTGGCGATGCTCTATGGAAAGTGCACAATAGCATGTATTATTTATGTCTTCATCCCATGAAAGCACATGTAAAAACATAAAGGGAAGGCACTTTTAAGTCAAAACACTAGGCCAGATCAAGGTAGGTGGTATGCACTGTCTTGCCTTCATCCAGGGCTTTGGTGACTTTCTTGATGAAGTCTACTAGGTTTTTTAAGCATGATCTACTCTGGGTCTAGAGTTTGAAGGCCAACTATGACTTAATTGATAAGGTCCATGATGATTCTTTCCGTGGCCTTGCAGATGGGACTGGTTAGACTCTTAGGTGTATAATTTTCAGGGTTGGTTAATGGGCCCCCTTTGTGCAAGGGGCTTACTGGCACTGTTTTTCACTCTGCTGGAACAAAGGAGGTCCGAGGCTATGGTTAATGGGGACACTAATTTGGTCCACTAGGTCCTGTTTTAGATTGCTTGGTAAGCAACCTGGATTGTTATCTGATACCACTGAGGTTTTTAGTCTTGGACAGTGCAGATATGACCTGATGTCTACAGATACTAGGCAGGGGACTGGTGTCAGGTATAGTTTGGAGTATGGCTAGTGGGGCCAGGGGGTTGAAGTATTCTCAAAATTTGTCAGTTAGCAGGTTGGCTGTTTCCTTCAGTGCAGCTTCTTGTTTAGACTTCTAGCATTAAGCAGTAGAACTTTGAGTTTGCTTCCAGTAGATGTTGTTATGTCAGTACTTTTGTTGCTTTCACATTGCCTAACAAAGGCACTATGGGGGAGGAAAGTACCATTGCTAACATCAGACAGCCTAGATGATGTAGGTTCAAACCATCTCTTGCAAAGCAGAGTGGGTTATTGACCCTTTAAGGTCAGGCTGTGCAATACTGGATCCCCCTGGACTGACATCCGAAGGTAAGATAATTATTGAAGTACATCAATTTTGTTTATATAGTGGTATCATCCTGGATGTAGGTAGAATGCTGTTAGGGTTAAGGCCATACCTGCATGGGGCACATAATCTGACAGTTCAGTCATGTGTCTGTTCATATAGTCCAGAGAGATACATTATGAAAACAAATGTACAACCCAATGATAATGTAGACATCACACTCCTATGAGGAGACCAAGTGGTATGTGACCTGTGTACTGAGGTAGATGGTATGTGGAAGATCCACTAGCATATATCCACAGTGGGGACTACTCCCTTGTATGTAACACAACTCCTGAGTATGTGCAGAACATCCACATCAAAGGCCATAATACTTCCATAGCTCACAGCCTTCATCACACCAGTAACTGAGTATAATGCACCATTCTTCATGTACCTCCCTACACATCTTCCAGGGATATGTAACTCAGGTGTATCACCTTTGTCACACTGAGCTCCCACACATCTTATTGGCTATTCCTAGGTATTCTTCTTTCTCCATAAACATTGGTGTCTGATGGTGCAGAACCCCCATCAAGGTGTTATACTAGATGCATGTGAGATACCTGTTCCAGTAATGCACAGTAAATACATAGCTGTTTGGCAACATTGTTGGCATGGGTTACATTTGTGACAGTGTAGATTGTACCATATATATATGCCATGCACACCTGTCACCTAGCCTGGATTGATCATTATGTCACATAGAGGTATAGCAGTGTCCCTCCTAACACCTCCAGTAGATGTTGCAATGTCAGGATGGTGTGCTTGATTACCCTCATAGATTGCCGACATCTCATAATAATTGTACAAGTGTGTTCATGCAGAACCATCTATTATCATTCACAATCACATATGATATTTCAGACATGGGAATACCATTGGTATTATTCTGATATTGTCCATGACTGTGCGTGCTTCTTTTGCTGTTGTCCATGAGCCTGAAACTGTGTGTCCCAATTGGTGGAGGCCTCCGCTGATGTTACAGTCATATTCAAGCAATTCATTTTGCACAGATTCACAACATGCACATAACCCCTATTGTATATAAGATCCCTGACAGATGTCCTCTCCATTATTCATATCAGGATGTCTATATCACAAACACATCATCTCCATTATTATGAGACTTTGTGTGACAGTCACATAATGTACATTTTCACTGTGCAGTCCATACTGTATCATGTCGATATGTGATTATTGTTCCTGCTACAACTGTCTTCATTCACATGCCTTCATCTGCTGTATATTAAGATGTTTCACCTGTCCTCTTTCCCTGTGTTCATTCCTATAATTCATCTGTGTGTCCCTATTCAATACATACGCTTCCCCTGACTGTTTATTTTGAAGTGCAGCCCATGTAATGTTACGGATCATTTACACAACTTTTGTTCAGTATGCTTGAAAAGGATTCCATGATACTCTGCACTGTGTAAACTGTCCTGTAATGTGTTTGGACCATATACATTGCTATATTATTAACCCTGGTAATCATGATGATATTCTGCATAATTGCACAGACCTAGTTTGCCCGTAGGTCTGTAGGTCTGCTGCTATCCTTGTTTCTTTTTGCTAGCCACAAAACCACACTTGTTTATGTTTAAACATGGTGCGTGGCATGAATATGTAATCAGCCCTGGTGCTCATCATGCAAACATGTGAACTCCATGTAGGCTTCACGCAAAGCCTAGATGTCATTTATTGAATCGCCAGGGAAGTGTTATGCGACTTCTGCTGTTGTTTGTTTGCATTTGATTTTGGATTAGATTTCTTCATTTAAGGTTTGGATGCTTCCATTTTTTTTTTTGCTCTTTTATTTTAAATTTTGTTTTGCCTCAGCTTTTTTATTCTTTGAGTTTTAAAAGTTCTTGGCTAGGGTCAGTTAGAAAATAATTCCTTTTCCATTCAGTGGTTGAAAAGAAATCCAATCTAGTGAATTAGTGGGAGGAGATGAGAAAAATGATTTTTTATTTAGCTGAAGTGTTGTGTGACTGCATTTGATTCTTCCCCCTCACCTGCCCTATCCATGTTGTGCTTTCAGACTTGGTGGCTTTGAGTTGGACACCCGGATTATAAATTTGTCTTTGCATGCGCCTCTCATTCTCATCTCATCTGCTCAGTGTACTCGGCACTGAGAGATCAACTGGGGTGGTCCATCTCTTAGGCTTTTAAAGCTCAAGTTACCTTCTGTTTAATGTCATATCAAGTACTTAGTTCATACTGTACATTGCAGAGTCTTAACCTTTTTTCTCATCTTACTTTAAACCATGTTAGCATCTTGGACTAGGCTAAACATCAGCGGTGACCCTAGGTACTGCTTCTCAGGAATTAGCTTGGGGTTATTGTTTCTCTTTTGCTTCTGGTGTGAGAGGGAACAGAGGGATTTTATTTCCTAGAATTCCTAGAGAGATTGCCAGTCAGTGGAAAGCATGCCCATTGCTTCTTAGGAGTTAGCTTGGGATTAATGCTACTGTTTGATCCTGAATAGAGAAGGAGGAGAAGGACATTGGATTCTGCTGGTCTCTGATAGGACAGTGTCTACTGAATGTCACTGCATGGTGCAGTGGTCTGGTTGCAGTTTTGTTGGGAACATCTTCAGAGCTTTTGTGCAGCTTAGCTTTATGTTTTGATCAACTGAGGCAAGTTCTATCCAAGGTATCTACTAAGCGAAGACAAGCTCAAGTGTACTGAACCGATAAACATCTGTGTTAATACTACTTCTCAGGGAGTATCTTGGGACGAGTGCTACACTTTTGGTGAGAAAAGGAGCAAGTGCACTTTAAACAAATTTAGTTTATTTTTTTTCATCTTTGCATTTAAGCTGTTAAATTCTGCATTCTTGCTTATTTTAAGCATTTGCTATTTGAGTCACATTTTAGGATTATTATTTGCTACAATTCCAGGCTGTTTTAGTGATTTAAACTTAATAGGTTTAGGTTTGCACTCAGAGTTCCAGTGGAGAGTAGCATTGTCTCATTCTGTGCTGAAAATCCTTGAGGGAATCTTGCACTGTGTGCTTTTTTTTTGTGACTGGGCAGAGTGCTCTCTTCCTTGTGTACAAGATATCTGAGCTTATATAAAGGTGTCACACTTGCATGAGGCTGGGCATCATGCAGTGGTGGTTAGTGGTGCCCTGTGTTGACACTTGGAATTGAAATTTACCTTACAAAACTACCTCCAAAATGTCTTCAGTACTTTGTTGTGTAAATAAAAACTGGTTTACACATCGAGGTGCATGATGCCATGAGTTTAGTCTTAGTCCTGATGCTTACCCAAGCTGGCCAGCTGTAAACCCCTCTTGTACAATGCCTTTGTAGATCATATAAGGATCTAAAACATTGGATATGCACTTTCCTACTGTCTCTGAAACAAGTTTGATGGATATGGGCATCCTGAAGCCTCAATTGTCTCATGTTTACTGATAACCATTAATTCTTAAACAAACTGATATGTAATGTGGAGGCAAGGCTCTCACATATAAGCATATATAATATCAAGTAGGTTGCCAAAAGTACACAAACTACACCTACCACACATAGTATGGACAAGACACATGCACCCACATAAGCTAAAGCTCTTAAATGTACTTTTCCTAAACTCTAAAGGGGTCCTAGATTTTGCTCTTTCAATAAGTACTGTCAGCAACCCTAAAAGCACTCTACTAAAATGACACCAACCATGACACAAAAACACATCTCACAGTATCACATCTTCAAAGTCCATAATGCAAACCACCACGTAACTCAATATTTTGGCCATAAGAGACACTATTGTGATCTACACTGATGTCCCACTCAGCAGACTGAGTAAGGAAATATTCAGAGTCTATTGCTTATCAGGGGCCAGGATCCACTACAGTATGCAAGTACTCAAGGATGTGAACCACAAGTACCAGAATGACAGTCATAGTTCATGTAGGTATAAATGTCCTGAGATGCACTTCCCTAGACTATATGAAAATAGATGTGATGGAGCTCTCACACTATGTGTCCCTGACTAATGTGAGCCTAGCATTCTACCTTCTCCAAGGATGGTGACACAATATGACCAGAAGATAATCAACTTTAATAATGGGCTCAGCTTTTGGTATCATTCAGAGCAGATACAATATTTGTCAGCCTGGGAGGATATGGTTGACTGACCATGCTGCTTTTCCAGGGATAGTCTGCAACCATCCTTTCTAGGCTTTTGAATACTGGCCAAAACCTTGCTCATCCCATAGTGCCTTTTTTAGGCATTGCCAATCTGATCAACCTTCCAACATAGCAAAGCCAACCCAAAACAATCTAAAGGTATTGCTGCTTAATGCCAGGAGTCTAACCAAGAGACTCCATTCCCAGCAAGCTGTCCATATTCTGGAGAATGTAGATGTCTGTGCACTTAATGAGACATGATTTAAAGCTGTGAAGAGTACCAGGCAGTGCAGAGCTATAATACCTTCCACACATATAGACCAGCTAGCACACAAGAAGAGACGAAATGTGGAGGTGTCTCAGTTTCTATAAAAATAAATGGACATCAAGGTTGGTGAAGTAGTATGACATGCCTGGGCTTCTTCATGTACAAATGACCACAGGTAAACTCTCATACCATATCCTTGCAAGCTATAGGTACCACCCACGACCCATGAAACCCATAGCATATGCTTAAATGTACTGAAGACACTCCACACTCAACCCCTCACGATGTTCAAGGACAACTTTAACTATCTCGCTACAAACCGGGAATCATACACAACTACAAATATGCACAGGCACAGGGATTCCCAGACTTTATAAACACAAACACCCTGAAACGGCTAGTCCGTATGTCCACTAGGATGACTGGGTATTTAAATGTGTTTTGTTTTTTTAGTTTTTAGGTTCTGATGAAGTCCTGCATTGATGTTTTCTTCTGTGGGAGAATGTTGCACCTCTCAGTGTAATGTCCTCATTGGTCAGATCAGACCATAAATTTGAAATAAAAAAATGTATCCTTTGAAATAAAAATAAAACCTGGAAACCCTTCTAACATTGGAATTTTTAAGAATTATTCTACAGTAAACTTCCTACTATAGGTGACCCCCTAGCAAAGTTTCAGTCCCCCAAAACCTTGAAAACACCACTGCATTTTGGAATTGTTCACTGAAACTCTATACAAGCATGTTATCGAACTCATAAAGGCAGCTGTTCCCACCTGGAATAAACACAGAGCAAACTCAAAAAAACAAACAAACAAAATCTACCATGGACGAATCCCAACATCAATAGGTTGTATAAAGAAAAAAAAAGAAAATCATGCCATGGAACTGCAATGCTCAGCAAGGTAATCTAAACAAGTAACTCAGAGGGCTAATCAAGTCTACCAAAGTCAAATGTAAGTTAAAAATAGCCCCCGGGCCAAGAACAATGACGAAGCATTCTTCATTTATGTCCACATCCTCAAAGCAAAGCCCAGCAATGTGCCAAACTAATTATAAACACAGCCACATATACTGAAGTAGAAGATATAGCTAAATTTTGCTCTAGTTTTACCCCAGCTCCCTCACAGACACCTCTCAGGAAATACTATCAACTATAATTCTCCCAGCTATTACTAGGGAACAGGTCCTCAGTGCCCTATCCAAGACCAAGAACACTGCATCGATGGGCCCTGATAATATCCCAGGATGTCTCCTTAATAGCATGAAACATGATGAATCAGGACCACTAGAATTACTACTTAATCACAGCCTCCAGACAGGCTTCATGTCAAGTGAATGTAGGACTGCAACAGTCATCTCTCTGTACAGTGGTGGGCCATCTATTAACCTGGGTGACTACAGACCCATAAGTCTGTTGAGTCTCACATGCAAAGCCATGGAAAGAATTAATATGTAAAAGATAAGCAGTTACATAGGAAACCTTCAGACACTGGATTCAGCCCAGTTTGGTATTGATAAGGACAGGTCACACCTACTCAACCTGATGAACTTTTTTTGAGAAGGTCACCAAAGCAATGGCTGAGGACAAAATGCTGCATACCGTCTACCTTGATCTGGCCAAAGCATTCCATACAATAACTCATTGAAGCATTTATAGACAAACTTATAAAATGCATTAGAAACCCCTATTTCACCTGCTAAATTGCCAGCTGGTTCACAGATAGGACTCAAGAAATTAAAAATAAATAAAAAAAGAAAAAACACAATCCAAAGCTTCCGTAGGGAGAACAATAGATGTAATCCAAAAAACATGATGGTGTTAGAATCATTTATTGTAGAAGAAAACAACAATCAATACAGGCTTCATCAGAACGTAAAAACTAAAGACAAAGCACATTTAAATACCCAATCACCTGCTACATACACCTGGAAGTGGACCATGTTATTCTCCAAATCATTGCATTAAAGACATTCAGAAATGCATAAAAATACATAGTATATGTATATGCACCTGTAAAACCATTGAAAACATCCTAAAATATACACTAGATGGCTATAGCTTCACTGACTTCATCTTTAACACACATTTAATGCTGTCTCATTCATTGAGTCCTGATAACGTTATGGCCTCATTTCTAAACTGTCATTGCCTTTCTTTTTACCCCAAAGGGTTTTCCAGTTACCACCCTGCACCAGAATATTCACAGAACAGATATGCTGGTAAATCTTTTTACAGAGTATTTTCTCCATTTTCCCTTCATAAAAAGTACCTCATGGGTCACGCACAGCCAAATATAAGAAACTGGTGCTGGAACAATTATATTTACCAGACTTCATCGACCTTTGAACAATGTTATTAATTTGAGGATGGTAAGATTTTTTATATTGGCAGTGACTGCAGTGACTACACTTTCTTGTTTGAGAATCCATATTACCAGTATAATACATATGTTTCAATTCCAATAAGTTCTTCAACTGGATCTCCAAAAAAAACTACTGGTGGTGAGACTCCTGTCACATTTTCAGGAAGATATAAACTGCTCAGTGCTAAAGAAACTATCTTTAATTACACTGCTGTCCATGAAATATGGAAGAATAAAGGGTCATAGATCCAAGTCATTTTTACTATTTTTCCCTGAGTATGCCAAGACATCTAGTCCAAAATTCAAAATGGGACCATGAATCCAGTCCCTTTTCGAACAAACTTCTTCTACTAAAGTATTAACCATGGCTGAGGGGTAACTACTCCCTAAGAACATACTCTTCAATAATTCCACCTCTTTTAAAAAGGCAGAAAGGCCAAAGCATTCCACACAATATTCCACTCAGGCATTGTAGATAAACTTACAAACTTAGGTATAAACCCCCTTTTTCTCCTGCTGCACTATCAGCTAATTCACAGATGGGAACTAAGAAGTTAGGATAGGGGAGTCGATCTCCACAAAGTGTCTAGTCACTAATGGAGTCCCACAAGGCAAAGTGCTTCTTCTTTTTGGTATATACTTCTCTAAAGTCAAGGGCAATGCCAAGGGCCTCTAGCTGACCAAGTTTCTAGATGACTGCAAGCTAGATGCAATCATAGAATCCCCCAAAGATGTTCCAGTAAGGCCTGAGACTGACTAATAACTGGTACCAAAGCCACAGTCTAAAATTCAATGCCAGAAAATGTATAATAGTATCCTTTACAAAGACCACTACACTCTGGAAGCTATCACATTGACATATATATAGAGTAGATCCAAAAGTCAAAGATTTGGGAATGCATGTTCATAGGTTCATAGGTGTATACTAGGCTAATGGACCTGGAGCCTTTACAAACCTAGCCCATAGGATTACCCTGGCATTGTGCCACCTGACCTTAGTTCCCAGTGCCTGTCTGTCGAGTAGAGCCACTGGAGGGATCCCCCGGGTGAATTTTCTATTTCCCATACACTCATCAAGATATTTCTTGAAGAGGGCCAGTGAGGTGCTCTGTTTGATATGTATGGGAAGTCTATTCCATAGCATGGGCAGTCTTTGGGTTATGAACCTGTCCCTCCAGCACATTCTGTTGATTGTGGTAATGAGGTTGAGGTCTCTGGAGCATGTGGTGCAGAGTGACTGGGATTTCTTTAGATGTAGCATTTCTAACAGAGCTGGGTCAGACAAAGCTTTGTAAGACAAGCAGAGATCGCCTTTAGGTAGGCGATATGAGACAGAATAGTTGGTGTTTTTTGTGTCTCCATATAGGACAAGTGTTTAAGGCCTAGGATCCTGTTTGTGAGGTACTTTTGTGGCCTCTCCAGTTGTTGCAGGTGTCTAGTGAGGTACATGCCAAATGGGGCATTGTACTCGATGACTGGCCTAATGAGGGAAGAGTGGAGGGAGACAATGACCTATTTCTTCTTGGATGCAAAACCCTAAGTAATGAGATGTGCCACATAGAAGTACTTTCTGACTACAGTGGCAATGTGGTGTTCAAAAAAGCATTTGCTGTTACACTGTGCTCCCAGATCTCTTATATCACCTTCTGTGTTCAGTGGACTACTATCAATGTGTAATTCATGGGAACTGTGTTTTTCTCAAAGGGGATGATGACACATTTTTTGGCATTGAGCTTAAGGCCATGGTTCTGACACCAGTCATTGGTCTCAGTGACGCTTTTCTGTAGTATGTCAACATCACTTGGGGAGTTAATAATGGCTCCCAACTTGCAATCATCTGCGAATTTTGTCAGCCAGAGTCCCTTCATGTTGGCCTGGACTTTAGAGAAGCATATACCAAACAAGAGAAGACCCAGGACCAATCCCTGTGGGACTCCACTCATGACTGGTCAGCAGTCTGACTTGGAGTCAGCTACTTTCTCACTGTGGGTTCTATCTGTGAGCCATTTTGCAACCCACCTAGTGATATAGGGGTTGATGCCTAGCTTAGTGAGTTTTTCTATAATTCTTGAGTGGGGAATGGTATCAAAGGCCTTGGCAAAATCAAGGTAGGGTGTATAAACCACCTTGCCTTCATCCAAAGCTGGTGACTGACTCCAAGAAGTCAACCAAGTTGAGCAGGTATGATCTACCCTTCATAAAACCAAACTGTGTGGGATCCAGAGTTTGGAGATTCCCTATATACTTGTTTATTAGGTCCATGATGATGCATTCCATAGCTTTGCATATCAGACTTGTCGGGCTAATGGGGCGATAGTTCCCAGGGTATATAGCCGCTCTTCCTTTGTTGTGAGAGATGACTTCAGCAGTGCACCATTCGGTAGGGACAAAGCTTGAGTAGAGGCTGTGATTAAACAGGGCACACAGATGAGGTGCCATTTCACTCTGTAGTTCATGTAGAACACAGCCAGGGATATTGTCAGGTCCCATATAATCTGTATTCTTGGCCTTGGACAGTGCTGTTTTAACCTGTGTAGCAGTAATACTGGGTGCCTGGCAATCTACTGGTATTGTGATTGGTCCCTTGGGGGGGGGGGGTAGAGGGATAAAGTTGGCATTGAATCTGTCGCCTAGTATATTGGCAATATCTGTTGGCTCGGTATAGGAGGTACCATTGTGCAGTAGCTCAGAGCAAATCTGAGTATTGCCTTGGAGATTCTTTACATAACTATAGAAGGTCTTGTGGTTGTCTTTACTATCTGCTGGAATTCTGTTTTCATAGCTAGCTTTAGAGGATTTGATGAGGGATCTTAACTTTTTGTTGAGGCTGATAAGGGAGTTTTTCCAGTCTTGCAACTTCACCTTATTCCACATCGGTTTCCTCCTTTTGTTGTAGAGTTTGTTTATGGCAGGGGACCACCAGATTGGTTTCCTTTTTTTGGAGGAAAGCATTTTGCTTCTCTTGGGTATGGCGAGATCCATACATTTGTGCACATGTTCCTACAGTGCATTGGTGTATGATTTGGTAGTCATGCAACTATTCTCCATTTGCATGGGTGAAGTTAGCTACCTCTGTTTTTAGGAGCCCAGTATTAGCTTTGGAGAAGTTTTTCATGGTGGTCACCTTTGTGGGGGTGGGGGTGGGTGGGTGGGAGGGAGGGTTCCAAGGTGATTAGTTTGTGATCGGATCTAACCAGGGAGGAGTTGACTATTGGTGTAGAGCAACAGTCACCCATGTTAGTAATGACCAGGTCAAGGATGTTGCTACCTCTAGTGGGGGTAAGAACGAGCTGGTCCTGGACATTGGAATTAATGAATTCCAGGAAATATTGGGCAAGTGTATTGGTACATGAGTAGTTTTCCCAGTTAATGGAGGGGTAGTTGAAGTCACTCTTTATGAGAGTGTTAGGTTGGACCCTAATATTCTCCAGGGTGCTTAAGAACGTGGAGTGTGAGTCTTGGGACATGGTTGGGGACCTATAACAGACTACGACCTGAATCTCTGTCTTACCCAGTGTTAGCTGCACCTGAAATATCTCTGATGCATTATGTTGGGCTACCAGTCTGGAGGTGTGCGCATCCTTTATGAATATGGAAACACCACTTATGGAGCTTCAGTCCAAGTTCTGGAGCCGAAAGTTGTGGAATGAGTTACAGCCTGGTAGTGCAGGGGTGCTTTCTTTTGCCTTGAACCAGGTCTCTGTTATACCACAAATGTCGAAGTTCTCCATTTTAAGGAGTGCTTTGTGCGAGTGCATTTTGAGATTTAGACTTCTAGCATTGAGCAGTATGACCCTCAGATTGCATTTGCTTGTAGCAGTTATGGTGGTAATTTGGTCTTTGGAACACTGCCTAAAAAAGGCACTATAGGGGTGGCAAGAGCCATGGCCAGTATACGGAAGCCCAGGTGTGACAGATGCAGGCCATCTCTGGCAAAGCACTGAGGTCTGTCACTCATGCCATCCCAGGCAGACAGATACTGGATCCCCTTAGAATGACACCAGAAACTTAGCCAGTTGTTGAAGTCAGTCAGTTTTTGCTTGTACTGTGGTATCATTCTGGGTGTAGACAGTAACCTGGCCTTTAACCATCATGTGGCTATAGTAGTAAGAAAATCATTTTTCTTTGTGAAACTTATAAGCAAGGGTGTAGCATCTAGATCCAAGGATGATGATGTTCCACTGTACTCTACCCTCAGTGGACCAGTCATTGAGTACAGTTCCCCCTTTTATATGTACCTCAGTACGCATATACAACAAATGGATTGTACACATAGATTCCTCACAAAAGGACTGCAGGGGTTAAACATGTCCTAAATGGACCACTTCAAAACCCTATCCCTCTACTTGGTTTCCTACAGACTGCTTAGGGGTGATCTATGCCTGGCCTAGAAAATGTCTTCTGATTCTACTCTGAAGGACCTGTTGCACATCTACAAAACAAATAACATCAGAATTATCTTATCTAGAGACTTAAACCTAATCTGCAACATAAATAGGATACACTGGAAGGATTTTGGAGGGACATGTATATGTCTCAGAGATTAACCCTTTTGTGGAATAGGCTTCCCAAATATGTGAAGCAGGATTCTTACATAACCCCATTCAAGCATAACTTGAACCAGTGTGTGAGGAATAGGAAATTTACCTTGTCTAGCACCCATGTCACAGGCAGACAGAAGTAGCCTGTAAATGTTAGACAACCCATACCAACATCTACATACACTTCTTAAAATACCCTAGGCATACCTCTCAACCTCTTAGAACAAGAAATATGAATAAAGGTAAAAATAATGTTGGGGGGACAAAGGCCCAAAATTAGGGACTGATTTTAAATATCGGTCTTATAAACTTAGAACATTCTTAGAATAATAGGTTTTGCATTGGTATGCATTTTCTGAAGGATATGAAGTCTGAAACTCAACTGTTTGTCATTATTTAGTGACTTCAATCCTCAGTAGTTTTGCAGAAAACCCAAATTTTATGAAGAACAGACCAAAACTATATGGCAAACGTTTGGGCATTCTGCAAAAATCTGAACAATTAAGAGGTATGGCCATAGGGTATTAAAAACATGTCAGATACATTTGGGAAGCATGGATAGGCTTAAAAAGCCCCCCCCCCCTCGGGTTGTTAGGCTAGTAATCACCTATCAGTCTGTGTTTGCAGCTGTGCTGAGTAATGTGATATCATTAAATGAGTGTGGTGAGAAATGCAAGAATACAAACGAGTAAAGCACACTCATGCACACATATGTATTTATGTGTATGTGTGTGTGTGTGTGTATGTGTATATATATATATATATATATATATATATATATATATATATATGTATATAGATCTACTTTGTCTTATCGAAAAAACACTTCACTGAATGCTGCATAGCCGAACTCCAGTTTAGTGAAAGTGCACTTAAACGAAAATGCACTATTGCAAACAACACTTCAACAAAAGACAAAAAAACAAAAAGAAATACAAGAAACACATTTTTGTAGGGGAGCAAGCCCCCCCTGCACCCCCCCACATCCCCACTACTTTATATATATATATATATATATATATATATATATATATATATATATATATATACACACACACTAAAGTACCCTTCATGTTACAAAGCTCAACAAAAATAAAAAACATCACTCCTGTACTAGTAGACAATGCCAACTGTTTTTCCTGTAAGTATAGTTCAAGATAGTACATTTTTGGTTAAATGCACTTTCGCTAATCTGGAGTTCAGCTATGTAGCATTCAATGAAGTGTTTTTTTGGTAAGACAAAGTAGACCTATATATTTGTATGTATATGTAAAGATAAAGAAATAGATAGATATGAATCTAGTGAAGTTAATCTAAACTTCACTAGACTGAGACTAAAAACAATGACCCCAAAAGGTTAAAAAAAAGACTGATACCCTAAAGCAGTGCAGTGAGGTACAACCTTGGATCAGACAAAAGAAAGTGACATTTATTTTGCAACTCCTGCTAATTATATATACTAAACCCAATCCCAGGGATCGTCAATCTTGCACAGCTGTTGACCATCTGTTTTGCTGACAAAAGTGTATTATTGCAGATGCTGACATTTGGGAAGATTCATTAATAATACATCTTGTATATATACTTGTATAACTATATAGATAAACTGATAGAAGCACAATGCATGTACCTGGACCCAGTGATTCAAGAACAAATAATTATTAATTGCAGTTTCATTTCTGAGGTTGAAACTATAGTAAGTGAAACTGCTGATACAAATGGAAGAGGTAAAGGCTGATTTGCTTTCTTTGCTGTAAGCTGACTCAAATTCATTAGTGACTTCCTAAAGGAAATGCTCATGTTGTCCCCAGCTGACAACTTTGGTTCAGCTTTATCTGGACTGCATCTGTATTCTCCCTCTTATAGGCAGAGCTAAAAATAAACAGAATTAGCATGTTCTGTACCTCTGCTCCACAGCCGTCTAATGAATAAAATGAGAACTCCCCTAAGGGCCTTCACTTTAAAATCTTTAGTTCATCATTTTGTAGCTTTTAAATATGCTAATACATTTTTGCCAGCCAGAAAATACAAAAATTGAGTTTATGCACAATATAGTCAGTGAACTAGATTATGTGCATTATGAAACAAATGTTCCAAAATATACTGTATTCCAGTGAATGTTCTCCTTCATTAATATAAACTGTTGGATAAATATGCAACATTCATATAGAAAATATTTTCTGTAAATTAAAACAATAAGAAAATGTACTTACTGTCAAAAGGACAAACATCATGTAATATAATTTAAGATGTTGTACTCCACTTTATCAAATGGCGTTTTAATGAATGTCACTTCCTCAATCAAACTGATCAAAACAACACTCACATAAAAAAAGCACCAATAACTGCAAAGTAGATTTCTTGTTTCATGTAAAGTGACAAAGTCCTCCATTAAGGGACAAGATGGTGTGCTGTGCCTCCCCCTTTAATTCCAACCAATTTTGGGATTACTAATCCTAAGAGGAAAAGTGAAAATCACCATACATTGAATTTCATTCCTACAATTTCATTCAGAGAAATAACATATGCCAAAACACCTTTTGCCCAAATGTCAAACTACCCACAGAAATTCATATGCCAATGATATCAACAATAACTTTGTCTTCAAGTTACTGCTGAACTTGGTAATGGGCAAATGGGTATGAACAAATTGAGAAATTGTGCTCCAAAGTTTATAATCATGAATATGAAATGCCTTTCTCCCTTTTTTGTGAGCTTACTAGAAGAAAGGCAGAGAAAGCTAGTTGAGGATAGGGACAATTCTGTCTGGCTGCACTACAGAGAAATGATAGGATTGGAAGACTGGCTCAGATACAATAGGTTTTTATCAAAATAGAAATTGCAAGTCGAGATTATCTAGTGACTGGAAACCAGTAAAGTCTATCAAGGCTGGTACAGGGGTGTTCATGGTATGAAGAAGGTGACATACCAGATGATTTTGTTTTGTAAAGAGACAGATATGGCACATTTTATTCCAGATCATTCATGAAAACCCCTCTTTCAAGAAATTGCCCAGATAGCATACATTGCAGACGTGAGTTATTGAAAGCACTTTAGCACTTAATCCCTTCTGAGGTAGTCCCCTCTCATGATGGTAGAAAAAATATAAACATTTATAAATGTATTGTAACAGTTTCCATGCAGCCACTATATAGTTTAACATTTGTATTGGTTATTAGTCAGTTCACTCCCTCTTGTATTTATCTCCAGTTATTTAGAACATCTAAAGATGTTCCACTCTTGTGTTAATAAATTCCATAGTTCACAAATACCAGAGATGCAAAAATTCATAATGCTCACTTTTTATGATGTGTATGTCTATTCTTAAGGTAACTAAAGGTGAAGCTATACTTAAAAAGAGGCAGATTAAGTATTCCAGGCTGTTTTCAAACCATGGGTCCCCTACACACATTTTTAGGACAATGCATAAATCCATATATTTCTTGTTTAATACATGAATATTTCTTAGAGTATGTTTTAAATGTATAGTTTAGCTATTTATTTTCTATTAAGCAGTGGAACAAAATGTATTAATCAGTAATGACAAAAGTACCAATTTAGGAACAGTCAGTCATAAAAGACCATTCAAACTGCTGATATTATAGTCCACCAATTTCAGTACTTAGTTATAACTACTTTGACTGTATACACTTTACATGGCTGATTGTGATAAAAATGGCCACAATAAATTATTCTAATTTGTGTTATGTAAATGCACACTAGTCCTTGACAGACAGACAAATGACTTTTTACCTTTATAATATCAGTGAGGTGAGTCATTTTTTATCAACAGGCATCCCCAAACCCAATCAGTTATAGCTATAGGATTGACTACATCATTCTCAGACGTCTGTGTCAGAAATTAATAACAATAATAATGACCAGACCAAAGTAACATATTTCAGATGTGTTTCACTCAAACACACAGTAGCCATAGTAAAGTTTTACAACTTAATTCACACACGCACACTAGTCATGCGAAGTTAGACTGTTTTAAATGATGATAAAAGCATAATGTACTTTTCATCCACTGATGACCTCCAGCAGCAGTTATAACCACTCTGTTGACTGTGTACACCCTTTATTGTTATGATGAAATAAAGCTTATATGTACTTTATTAGTAGCTTTGAATAAGCCAAATTAAATTTTATAAGAATTACAAGCATTACATCATAAAACACTGCCATATGTAGTACAGTTTATATAGAGGACCATTTATGATGACAGCATAGGAAATATTGGCCACCTAATAATATATACTAAATCAATACGCATAATCTCTGCAGAAATAATGGTCATCTGAACAATTCCATATTAAAGTGAACTATTACTAATACAGATGTTGTTGGCAAACAATTTTGCATTTTAGTGCTTCATGTACAGATGCAGTGCTTGCTGAATAAATGATTTATGATGCTTTAAAAATTGATGCACTGATGATATTTCCATATAATTTCCTGAACTAGATCAATTATGCAATAAGGAATGGCTCATCATTATTAGGCATGTGGTTCAGGATATCATAAAATAACCTATCCCAAATTCCCAATTACCCAAAGCACTGTCTGGCTACACAGAAGGTAAATGAA
Source organism: Protopterus annectens (assembly GCF_019279795.1). Lineage (NCBI taxonomy): Eukaryota > Metazoa > Chordata > Ceratodontiformes > Protopteridae > Protopterus > Protopterus annectens. The sequence continues at coordinate 1,601,495,278 of NC_056743.1, read as the reverse complement.
AGTAAATGATTCAGAGATGTACACTTGGAACAGGAAGCAGATCATTAATAAGTCAAAGCTTTAATCCTGGGCACTAACTGTTGGACAGAGTAACACTTTATAAACTTGTTTGTAATCTAGACTTGTAGATAAAACTGTATCACAGTAATATGTAACAGTAACTGCATAAGGGATCAAGAAAAAACAGTACACAGTGTATGAAACCAAAAAAACAAGAAAAAACACTATAGACACTCGAATAAGACCAAAAATGACCAGGAACTTAGCGTGCTAAAATATTTTATTACAATGCTTTCATCAGAAAGACCATCAGAAATACCAACAGCTCAAAACTGATCACACCTTAAATAATGCCCAGCATTAATCAATTACACAGTTAATAAAAACATATGAAAACAAAATTAAAAATCAACATATTCAAATATATTACTTAAAAAAATGTATATGTATATTATGTTATATAAATAAATATATATATATATAAATAAGTAAGTATTGATAAATTATTGTCTGATTAACTAACTTTGACTAACTTTTTTAGACTCTCGGCCCCTAGTCTAAGTTGCCTCAGGGTCTCCTTTCTTTCGACCCTGTGTTTTTAAGAGAGGGGGTAAGCATGAAAAACGTGGTCAAAAGAAAGGAGACCCTGTGGCAACTTGGACTAGGGGCCGATAGTCTGCCTGGACTCAATGAATCAGTTAACATCAAATGTTTTTTGGAAGATAGAAAGTTAGTTAATCGTAATGGTTGCTGATTATCACAGACAATAATTTATCAATATTTATTTATTTGTATATATTTATTTATATAACATAATATACATATAAAACATTTTTAAGTAATATATTTGAATATGTTGATTTTTAGTTTGGTTTTCATTTAAATGGCAACTGATTAATTAACTGTGTAATTGATTAATGCTGGGTATTATTTAAGGTGTGATCAGTTTTGAGCTGTTGGTATTTCTGATGAAGTCTTTCTGACAAAAGCGTTGTAATAAAATATTTTAGCACACTAAGTTCCTGGTCTTTTTTGGTCTTCTTCGAGTGCCTACAACTGCATAAGGGATGTTGAAGATCAGACTGTTCTGATCATCACTCCAAATATTGTGCACTATATGACCTGACAAATGCCAACCCCTTTGCAGTTGCTGGAGGCTGTAAAGAAGGAACTGTAAAAATATATTACTAAAAATACAATGTGTGCAGATGATTACACGATACGTGCATCTTTAATGAAGGAATTAATTCTTTAGTGTGATGAATAAAGCAAAAACAATTAAAGAAAATATAGATTTTGCAGTATGTTTATTCAACAACCCACAAGTCATACAAAATCAGAAATATTAGTGCATACAACATACTGTTTTAGGGGCTTATATGCCTGTAGGACTCATACATCTAATTTGTGATCCTTCTAAATCTTTCCTGTTACCAGGAATAGCTGTCCCCTCTGACATCACTCAGTACAAATGTGACCTCTCTGAAGAGCTGATAATGCCATACTGTTGCAGCATATGCCTTCAGGGTAAACTGAGGTAGATTGTGATACAAAAGGGGCCCCATGCAAAGTAATGAACTGGGCCTCTGCCAGCCATATTAATATCCTGTTATTTGTCTGTCTTTATCCAGTTACCGGAAAACACTGTTCAAACCTGTCAGTGTGCATACTATATTCTTCCTTACTTTTACAATTATCTCAGAAATTTAGATTTAATTTAAAATTTTAATTTCAAATTTTACAGTGAAAACACTGACAGTCATTTTCTAAACAAAACATAACACACTCACATTGAAAACAGACAACATGAGAAACAATAAATTTCTCTTCCTTTAAGATTTACATTTAGTGAAAATACATCTGTCAATCCATTAAACTACAAGAGATGTACTGGGATTCATAATCAAATAGCATATTGTGTGAAACACTACTTAGCAGAGGAATTCAAAATACTAATATATAATACCTTTGCTAACAAGCTGGGACAGCCCACTGGATACCAGTGTTCCTTTTCTGGAGCAGCCTGGGGGTACTGTTCTGTTAAAGAAACATTGTCATGTGAAAGAAATGTTGTCAGAGTTGCACAAAATACAAATGACGGCTGAGAGAATCAAACCATGGACTACAGGAAACGGCTCTTTAACTGCTCACAGCCTTACCTCCACCGAGTACTAGACAGACTGCTGTAGCCTAGACAATTTGTATTTCACACCTTAATGCCTACAAAAAATGCAAAGCTAAATCAGAAATGTATTCATAGTTAAATATTATTTTTAAACTAATAGAAATCATGTTGTCCAATTTGTTCACAGCTAAGTAATAAACTTGCTGACAATATTCAACAGAACTAAGGATCATGCCTAAAGGACATGGCTCATTTGGTGATGCTCTTGTTTACTACAACTAATTCCTTCCTTTACAGCATAACTATTCTGGTTCATGGGACTTACTAGGCTTGCAGTTGGGGAGACCATTTAGTAGTCTAGCCCAATTTCCAGTTGGCCCAAAGAACTGTATAGTTAAGTGATTTGGTCAGTGTCACACAGCAGGAAAACAAGTACTGAGGCAATCAAACCCTGTACCATAAGAACTACAGCTCACAGCATTAACCCTCTGCCAACTGTAGACCTCAGTAGAAAGGAGGGAAGGGATTCAGACTGCACACCCCTGGCGAAGGAAACGGCAGCAGTAACCCACCATGCTCCTAACTTGTAACAGTCTGTGTTATACGTTACAAGTGCAGTAGTGAGATGCAGCAAAACAGTTATCCAGAGAGCGACAGACATGACCATCAAATATAAAAAAAACAACACAGTAGGCAAATGGAGATGAAAGGGTTCAAACCCTGCACTTCTGACTACAGCAAGCAGTGCATTAACACTGCACAGAACTCTGACTAGAATGGTTAACTTACTGTTAACCTTTAGTGATTTATCAGAAAATAAATAAGCATTTGAATGTTTGGCAGTTAATGCAGAGGATTAAGTCTGTAACCTCCAAACTGGCTGCTTTCTGTAGCCAAGGATGCAGAGTTTAGTTCCTTCTACTTCCATTTGCCTGCTATCTGATGCTGAGCAAGACTCAAACAATGCTCCTGATATGATATAATAAATAAATATATTACAGCAAATGGAGAACTTTACCATTTGGCAAGAGTGCACACACAGACACAGATAGACACAGAGACACACACACACACACACACACACACACACACACACACACACACACACACACACACACACACACACACACACACACACACACAAACACCCACACTCTCCCTGACGTTGGTCAACTGGTGTTTTAGATGAAAGCTGTCTTGGTTGTTTAATTTTGTTAACAGGAAATCTGTTCATTTTTGTGCAAGATCACTTAATAAAGGGGTTGGGGAATATGCCTTTTTCCTGCTATTGTGTGATTTTGAAGTTGATACATTTAATTAGCTTGAGTTTGTGGGGCTTTCCCCTGCAATAAAAATTATAATTTGCATGAAATTTAGTTTTTCAGTGTGTGTATACCAGGGTTGTTAAACTAATTTACCCCAGGGCACTGCATTTCATCAGAGTATACAGTATGCAGGCCAGGTAATTATCAGATGGAGACCACTTATTAGGGCAGTAATGTAATAGTAATAATAATAATAGTAATAGTACTAATAATAATAATAGTAATAATACTACTACTACTACTAATAATAATAGTAATAGTAATAATAATAATAGTAATAATACTAATACTAATAATAGTAATAGTAATAATACTACTAATAATAATAATAATAGTAATAATAATGATGATGATGATCATGATGATAAGAAGAAAGGTCAATTTTGCTAAGAAAATCAAGCTATTTACCTTAATGCCTGGTACTACTGCTCCCAGAAGCTTGGCACCTCTTGGCCTGCACAAGTGCAATGTTTGGCACTAAGGATCGAGCAGTGGCTACTTTCAGTGTTAAGGTGAGATGTCCATCAGTAAGTTCAGACCTGAGTCAAGACTTGTTCAAGTTCATCACAAAAAAGAGTTGTTCACAGACATAAGTACTGCCGAACATTGACTTGATCTTTGAGGCCAAACATTTAATTTGGGGATATGTTGGCCCAACATACTGATATAATGTGCCAATATTAGCAACTGAAAACATATACTTCAACTCTGAATTACACTGGAGCTGAATTGGCTCTAACTGAAACTGTTCTTGTACCTCATCAGCACTAACAGAGAAAGGGTTGCGGAAAACAGAAAAATCCATCTCAAGGTTTTTAAAGTCTGCAAATCTTTCTCCGAACTCACTAACTTGGAAATCTTGGTGTGGTACTTCTCCATGTTGATATCGCCATGAAAGTCAGGTGTATCTTGCAGGGACTTCAGAGTTGAAAAGTGTGCAGTATTACTTGCTGCTAGCTGGCATTCAAAAGGTTTAAGCTTCAACTGAAAGGCATGAATAGAGTCAGATAAATCAGAAACCAATTTACTGTGACCTTGCAGCCTTGTATTCAGGTAATATGAGTGTTCTGTTATATCTGCCACAAAAGCTAGATCTTGAACCCATTCATTGTCTATCAGTTCCTGCACACCCCTTCCTTTCTCTATGCATAAACCTCTGTATTTCACTTCTTAATTCATAAAAAGTGCTTCAGCACTAACCCTCAGCTTAACCAATGAACATCAATATGGTATGGCAGACCGTGAGTGTGAATTTCATCCAATAAGCTGTTGAACTGTCTGTGGTTCAGCCCCATGAGCATATGAAGTTCAGTGCCTTAATAACAACATCCATGACATGATCCATCTTTAATGTTTTACTACAAAGCACTTCCCTGTAAATTTGATGGTCCGAGTTCATAGACAGTAGTTTTTCCTTTAACTTTGTTAACACAGGAACTTTTCTACCAACCAATTGAGGTGCTCCATCTGTAACCCGACTTACAGTTTTTGTCCAGTCTACACCTATTTTATCCAGTGCACCTACCAAACTCACAAATATATCATCCTTCATTGGTACCAGTTCTACAAATTCTTCAGTTACCTGTATATTGTCATCTACACCAGGTATATAAACTGCAGGTTGTGCTGTCACATCTGTACTTTCATCAATTGCTACAGAAAATGCTAGAAATTTAGCAGCTTTTTCCTTGAGTTTAAGATTTTCTGATAACTCATTAGTTCTATCTGCAACTGTATTTCTTGAAAGGCTTATGTTTGCAAATGCTTGACATTTTCAGGACAAATATCTTTTGCGGCCACCAACATACATTTCTTTATAAAGTCCCCGTCCGAAAAAGGCTTCAATGATACAGCTATTTCTTTTGTAGTCCTATAACTTAAACAATAATAAAAGCCGTAGAACTCTCAGAACCAACTTTTAATGGTTCTGAGAGTTCTATGGCTTTTATTATTGTTTAAGAGTTTAAGGAGCAGTTGTGTGCAGTCCTATAACTTGCCCAGACTACAGCATCACTAGCTTAATGAATATGTTTAAACAGTAACTGCTGCTTTTTGAGTGACCATTCTCACTCCTTAACTGTTTCTTCACGCATTTTTCCACTATATTCATCATCAAGCTGCAGAATAGTGGATCCAGAAACAAATGCACTGTATATTATTGGTATATTGGTACTGTACTGCGGTGGTGGTGCTGCGCTAGCATTGTCGCCTCACAGTTAGATGTTGCCCATTCGATTCTCAGTTAGAGCGTCTTCTGTGTGGTGACATGCATGAACGGGCGTTCCTTCATTGAAGTTTGTGCATTAGGCCCGGCAAGCCAGCACGTAAAACCCTACTGCCAATCATTAGCGGACCGGAGTTCCGCTGTGGCGACCCCTAACTGGGAAAAACCGAAAGACACAAACAGACATAGGTACTGTACTTATGATGCTAAAATGAGACAAATGCTGATATTCATTCACCTTTATGAATGCAGCAGCAGGGCAGTGAAGGAATAGTATTATTGAAATCTGGATATTCTGTGAGACTCCAGACAGGTGAAAGGTATGTTTGGGATAGGGACGGGAATGAAGAGACTGTGTGGGTGAGCAACTGGTGTGAGTCAGTGAGTGAGTGAATGCAAGTATGAATGTTGAAGAGACTGTGTGTGAGTGATCAGACTGAGTGAGTGAACAGACTGAAGGCTTGAAATGATGAAAGGATGAGAATGTGATGAGTTGTGGTTTCATAAATCTGATGCTCTGTTAAGTGTGAAAATGCTCATCTATTTACTATATTTTATTTTTCAATAAAGAAGTATCAGTTTCTAAACAAGCTTGATTACTTTAAAGTCTCATCTGTGATGGGCTACAGTTCATGGTTCTTTTTTTATTTAATTTTAAGAAGCCTCATCCAGCATCTTCAGTGCTCATTAAGTACCGGTTTTCCTCATAGTTTTACATCTATCTGTATCTATCTGTCCATTTATCTAAATTATATTCATCTGTAGACTACAGGGAAAACTTGTAATTATGAGCAACAAATCTGCTGGATTAGAATCCTAAAAAAAAACAAGAAAAAAGATGAAAAAAGAAGATTCTCAATCAGCAGCTTTGTTACTCACAACTGCCAGTTTTCCTTGTGGTCTATTATTTTTCCTTATGGGAGGGAGATGTCATACGCTCATAAGGCTGGAAAACTATTGTGCCTCAGTATAAGGATCTGTGCTGATATTCACAAATAGTACTTTTTATTTTATGGAAGTAAAAAAAAAATATATATATATATATATAAATATATATATATATATATATATATATATATATATATATATATATATATATATATATATATATATATACACACGCAGCGGTTTACAACTTTCTACTAAGACAACATATGATCTGCCATTTTGATCAAGAAACATCCATCTCCTCTTTGTAGTATGAGACAATTTGCAACTGTTCTGCCCTCTTTAACACTTCTCTAGTGTAACCAAATGCACAGAAAACCACCTAATGCAAACACTGCCTGTAACAGGTTGTGTACAAACTGATAACTTCCATCCAAGGTTCTGAAGAACATCTGTCTGCAGGGACTGCACTTGTCTCACTCCTCTACTGCTTATTTATAAATAATTTAGCTCTTAATCATAAAATATTTCATCATGACCCTCTACATGTATGACTTGGATATTTTCAGATCCTTATGTAATATTCAGATATTTTTAGCCTATCTTCCAGAAATGACTTTGCAAGTAAATGTGAATAGTTTTCTAACAAAAATTTGCCTCAGACATTGCTACAAACTACCTCTGCATAAAATGGCTAAGTCTCACAGTACTCTTCTATTTTAAGTTTAGAAATACTGCTACTGAGATATCATGTTAGGCCACATTGCATTTATACTAAGCTTGTTATAAATTGTGCATTACAGAAAAAAAAAAAAAAAAACAGTTGACGTCTGAGACAAATACAGTCTTTGCTTAACAAATCCATTCATGCACAACTTCTTTTCCCATTTTTACACATGGGGTTGCGGTGTCACTTCAGCAGTGATGATCATCTAGAGCAGGGTTGTCAAACTCATTTACCCCAGGGGACCACATTTCATCAGAGTATACAGTACGCAGGCTAGGTAATTAAGACTGTGTGCGTGTGCGATTGGAGTGAGTGAATGCATGTCTGAATGCTGAAGAGACTGTGTGGATGAGCGATCAAAGTGAGTGTATGCATGTATGAATGCTGAAGAGACTGTGTGGATGAGCGATCGAAGTGAGTGTATGCATGTATGAATGCTGAAGAGACTATGTGGGTGAGCGATCGAAGTGAGTGTATGCATGTATGAATGCTGAAGAGACTATGTGGGTGAGCGATCGGAGTGAGTGCATGAATGCATGTATTCAGACTGATGGCTTGAAATGTTGATAGGATGAGTGTGTGATGAGTTGTGGTTTCATGTAAGGTTGCCTGGCTGGTGGCCCTGATGTGTACTGAAGGGCAGTCTGACTCAGGGACTGGAGCAGTGGGTGTGCAGCAGCCGCATGTGGGAGTGTGGCTGGCTGTGTATTTGATGCCCCTGATCTAGAGCCAAGATTCACATTGTCAGTGGCATACTATCCCAGAAAGCAAATATAGTCTTATTGTCAATTCTAGGACAACCAAAGGGTAATGAAATCTTTTCAAGCATCTCTTAAAATAATATATACCACTGTTTGTTTGGGACCTGTGAGAATCACTGTGTTAATTGTTTAAAATTAGTTGGCTTCTGGGAGAAAATAGATGGCTGATGTCCTATAGGCACTGCTATTCCTTAACTCTGACCAAATTCAGGAAAATTTATGCAGATTGGTATAGAGTTCAACTAAATAGAGAAAATAAACCTTCATAACTATACCGAAGACTGCTAAATCACTGCATCATTAATTAAAAATCAATTCATTATCTTAAAAAGAGGCAGATTTATCTGGATTGAAAAACATCTCCATTGCCTGGCCACAGCCACAATGTATTAACAGTCAGCTACTCTATACTCAAGAATAAGGAAAGGGCCAAAGATGTCAAATGAGGATGCAGGTATGGAGACTCAGACTCCAATACCAAAATTTTCAGTGGTGGCCTCTCTGGAAAAATAAGTTATTACTTAATGACCCAGAACTGGCAAACTGCAGGAAACAAATCTTCCAATAAACCAAAACCGGACCAACTGTCAAACATCAATGATCTGAAAATGGCTCTTCAACCTATACAGCAGGCAATACAAAATCTCTCTGCTCAACTCCAGTTTTTTAGCAAATCATTCAACCAAATCTTAACCAGAATGGAAAACATGGAGGCAAAGATCTTTGCCAATGAAACCAAGTTAGACCAATTACAGAAGAGAAGAAGTCGGAAAATAACACAAAACTTATCCAAGATCTGCAATCAAAAATTACTTATCTGGAAGCAGGATCAAGATGTAATAATATTATTATCAGAGGAATTCCTGAACACTGTACATACCCCAACCTCATTGAAATGATCATACAAGTCTTGAGTACCCTCCTGGAAAACCTGACTGATGCCAGACAAATTGTTATTGAAACAGCCCACCATACGATCTAAGTCACTCCAACCATAGAAAGACTGAGACAAGTGTACGTTAAACTTTTGAATCACCAAGATGTTTTAAAGATACTATTGGCAGGTAAAAAGAAAGGTCCTCTTACCTGGAATGGTTACAAAATTTCCTTCTCGTAGGACATTCCAAGTCAAATTAAAGAAGCAAGGCAAAACCTTTCCCGTTTTTGTGCTTTCCTGATACAAAAAACGATAACATTTTAAATGAGGTACCCAAATACCCTGTCCTTTCAGCATAAACAAATCAACTATACTGCCTCATCTGCTAAAGAAGTGAAGACTGTCTTCCTATCTGTATTTAAAGAGCTACCTGCAAGTGGAACTGCTGGCCATTGATGACTATCGGATGTCGTTCATGACTTTCCTGTTTCTTGTTCCTTTGTGCCTTGGTCCAGTGTATAGTTATCAGCAAAAGGCAGATTAGAGTTTGTTCGGTGTGACCACGGTCGCTTTGGGTGCAGAGGACTCATAAGTTTTGAGGTTGGGTTTTCCACTAGGTGTCTTAACTTCCCATGGGTGCACCAGATATTGCCTTCCCTCAATGTTTCATCTTCCCTGAGGTATCTTCCTGCATCAACCCTTGAAGATATTCTTAAAGTAATATGATCATATGCTTAGTGATCAGAAACAAATGGTGAGCTAAATCATGGAATGTGGGGAGCCATGATCTATTAACCTACTTTTACTGAGCTGATTTGCAAAAGAATAATCTGCTAGAGGTTGGTGATACATGAAAAGCAGAGCCAAAAAGAAAAAGCTTTTGGAAAAGGTCTGTAAAGGTAACATGGACTTGATCTTGGACTGAACTGTTGTATTAACACTAAAAGGAGCCCAAATAAAAAGCTTCAGACTTAAACCAAACTTAAGCTATTTAGCATTTAATGCTACTCCTGGCCTGAAGTACCCTTTTTACTATGTTTTAGTAAATCCAGAAAATGCCATTCACCTTTGTAGCTATTGATTTTATGCTACAGCTATTGTACTGACCAAGGTCATGATTTATTAGTTAAACAAGAAGGTTTCTGATGTTTTGAGTGTTATACTACTGGTGTCAATAGCTCCATAATCCTGTTAATATAATTATCTCATTAGTTAAAGCGGTTTTATATACGAATTTTGACATCTTGAAATATTAAGAATAGTAATACAGATATGGAAGCTACTAACTGTCAATCTTAATTTGGTCAGTACAAAACGTTAAAAGATTTTTGAGGTGTTGGTGATATTAACTAATCATTACTATTTTATTTAAGAACATGAGTCATCTAGTTATATTAATATGGTGGCAAAAGTCACCTTTACAACTGTTTTGTCAACTAAAAAGGCCAAAAGGCTAAAGGGTTATGCCTTTAACAGAATTTTAACAGAATATTGAGGTTTTTTTTGCCTTTTATGATGGAAGTCTGTTGCCTATATTTATTAGTAAGCTGGGAAACTTACTTGTGTTTTCTAGTAATGCATGAATATGTTGATGGTCTGTTATACATTGTGCCTAGTTAAAGTCTCCTTTTCTTTCTAATACCTACTTACTATTGCAGGGGTTATAATCTTTATAATCTTCTTAAACTTGTTAATCCTTTTCTCTACCTTTTGATCGTATAGCTCTGTACCCTCTAACTTCTAGTTAAACAAACAGAAGAAGCTGAGTATACAGTTTTTAGTGTATTTAGATAAGTTATGCTATACTTTTTTTCTACTTAATGTATGTTTTCATTTTGGGAAAAATTGCTCTAAAAGGAATATATAATGGAAATGGCCTCTGTTTAAACTGGTATGTTATTCCTCTTTGTGTAGCTCCATATTTTACATTTCCCTTCTCTTCTGGACCTGGTAGGTAAGTAATTAGGCATGGGGTTAGGGCCAAAAAAGATAAGTGGGCCCTACTTTTTGTCATGTAAAATCTAAGTTAACCCAGTTCAATTCTATTGGTTTACCCTTATTTATTATATTGTAGAATATGGGTGATTGACTCATGGAATGTAAGGGGGATTCAACTGGTTAAAAAATGAAATATCTTTTTGCCCCTTGTCTTTGAATCAAAAGCAAAAATAATATTAGTTCAAGAAACACATACGATAAATGAACACTGGTCACATTACCTACATGTACTACAACCACACTTATACAATTTCTCCCTAGTTACTTTCCAGTAGCCTCCAGTTTGTACATAACAGACTTAATCTACTGTATAAACCTATGAACCTATAAACCTATGAACCTATGTTCTAACTAAAAATGCTCCACCTCCAAAATAACCAGAGCAGTACCCATACTCTATACTGCCGCAACAAAACCAAAAAAAAAAAAAAGCTGCTACCTGCAGCTCTCACTACATACTGCAGCTTAATTCAATGCAGAGACATACATCCAATCCTGATCCCTCCCCCACCACTTACAAGTCCTGTAGCCCCTTAAAATCCCTAAACTTCACAACCCTTAATCTTTAAAGTTTAAGAAATAAAATCCCACATCTGCATGCCTGGTTAACTGAATATAAACCTGACTTCACTGCAGCTACTGAAGCCTGGCTAAAACCATATATCAAAGATTTCTTACCCCCTAACTATGCTTGCCTTAGAGTAGACAGAATACATAAAAAGGCAGCAGTATCATATTAATATAAACAAATACCTTCACTGTAGCTCCATATACTAAACCTGTCCCACAATTCTCCACAGCAGAGATACTTGTTGCCTTCCTTAAATTGAACAATCATAAAAGAATTTATATCATGGTCCTATACATCCCCTCAGGCAATAATATTTCTATACTAGAAGATATCCTTGCATGGACAACTAACAATATTAAAAATGAAACTATCATCTTAGGTGATGTTAACATTAACTGGCTTGATCCTTCTGCCAACATCAGTCTTTACAACAACACCCAGCTAATCACCAATATAACTAGACCCAACAATAAAAGCAAAATAGGCTCAATCTTAGACTGGATCCTGGTTTTTGACTCTAACAACATCTCGTCTAGTATACTACCAAATAGCATTAGTGACCACTCACCAGCCTTTATAGTATATAACTCCACCTCAGTACCAAGTAAACACCAAGTTAAGCAAACCCGAGATCTTTCACACCTCTGCCCTATCACCTTTAATGAAATATTACAAAGTATCAATTGGGCAGCATTAAAATCTCTCCCTCTCGATGATGCGGTTGAATTCTTCAGTTCAACATTTCTTAGGATTTTAAATAGTTTAGCCTCTCTCCATCAAAAAAGAGTAAAGGCTAAGCAAGCCAGCTCGCTTACCAAACCCACAAAACAACTCATGATTGCAAGGGACAAAGCCTGGTAAAAAATAAAAATCTTTCAGACCTCGTTCATTATAAACAGCTACTCAATCAGGTAAAATGACTAATCATTAAAAATAAAAAAGCATACTTTCAAACTCTGCAAGGCCAACATAAACTAAACCCTAGGAAAGTTTGGGGAGCAATCAATTTTCCCCTTTATCCAGGCTCAAATAACAATCATTATCCCAATCCAGATAAAACACACACTTAAATAGCCTCACTCCTTAACGCCTATTTTATTGACACCATAACTGAACTCACGACCACCTTCCCACAAACAAAGCTCAATCCAGCTGAACCTCCATCAGTAATCTCCCCTACTTCCTCTCTACCAAACATATTCCTGTCACCCATGCCTACCGCCATTATAAAAAAAAATTCTTTAACTCAAACCTTGTAATAATGCACCAGAAAACCTACCGACAGACTTCCTAAAAATTTCAGCTAGCTCCATTGCCTACCCTATCAGCATTCCTCTTAATAGATCAATTCACGAGACCTCCATACCAAATATCTGGAAAAAAAGCAGATGTCATTCCACTTCATAAAGGCGGTAACAACTCTGACATCTCCAATTTCCAACGAATCACTATTCTTTATCCAATCCCCAAAATATGTTGATAATCAGATTCTCAATCATCTGGTTGCAAATCAAATCCTTCCTTCCACTCAGCACAGCTTCAGGCCAGGTCATAGTACTAGTACTGCTCTCATTTCCTTTATAGACAGTCTAAATAAGGCCCATGATGCTGGCCACTTTGTCTTCTCAGTCTTCCTCGACTTCTCAAAAGCCTTCGACACAGTATCCCATCCCCTTCTTCTCTCCAAACTCTCCAACTTGAGTATCTCACCACCAATCCTAAACTGGTTCTCAAACTACCTCACCAATAGGCAACAATCCACCAAATGGCAACAAACCTTCTCACCATTCCTAAACACTATCACTGGTGTTCCCCAGGGATCCATATTGGGCCACCTCCTATTTAGCATGCCCATTAACAACTTCCATTCAACTCTTACACAAGGCACTGTCATCCAATACGCAGATGATTCTACAATCATCTGCACTGCCAAATCCACATCTGAGCTACAACTTCTTAACCAAAATGGCTTTACATCAACTGAAACTTGGATGTCCAAATAAACATCTTTCTCTAAACACCAATAAAAGTAAACTCCTAATATTCATCGACCCAAAAAACACCCCTATTAACAGGAATGAACTCTCTGTCTACTTCCAAAACAACACCATCATTGAAGTTGTTCCAAGTACTAAACTGGTATGTGTTATCATAGACGAAAATCTTATATTCAACCTTCATATTCACAACAACATCAAAAAACACACCAAAACTGTGTATTCCATACAGGCACAACTACCTTCTTAATCTCACTGCAAAGAAGGCTCTAGTATCATCCTTCCCACTACCTTCCCTCTTATATGGTGCCCCAATCCTTACCAATATTCAGTCCACCTTGAAAACCAGACTAGACTCATACTACAGTAAGGTTGCTAAATTTGTAACAAATGCAAAATTTTCAGCCCAACACTGTGCATCACTACTTCAACTAAACTGGCTTGAACTTCCTCACTATCTCACTTATCTACGAGTAACTACTGCATATAAAATTTATATATAAACCATCAGTTTACCCTTCTGTTACTTCCTTACTGACCATCTATCACCCAAGCTGACCTATTAGATCAGAAAACAAACTGCTGCTCAAAGTAGAAAAGCCAAATCCCTTAGCTGGTCAAATGCTCTATTCTTTTACTGTCGCAAAATTATGGAACTCCCTCTGATCTTCTATCAGAACCACCAGCAATCCTGCTCTCTTTAAGAAATCCCTCAGACAACACCTCTCCTCTCTCTGGCTATGTACATGCTCTAGCACTACACTCTCCAACACCTGATTTCCTTCCACCACAACCCTTTACCTAATTCCTCCTCTACACTTCCATTCTTCTCAGTTTCTGTATTTATTTATTTATTTAACATTTGTTAACCTGGAAAGTCTGACTTGGAACACAGCCAATTTCAGCAGAGGCCCAGGGAGAAATGCTCCAGACACATGTCTTTTAACGTGGGAGGAAACCCACATGAATGCAGGGAGGACATGCAGAATCCGCATAGAAGGCACCCCAGCTGAGAATCGAACTGGAGAACCTCTTGCTGTGAGGTGACAACACTACCACTGCACCACTTCCCTGTCCTGAGAAATTTCCCGGATCTTGCCTATAAACCTCCATCACTTATTTTTTTCATACAACTGTTTCTTTATTCATGAAATCCTGTTAACTGTATCAGTGGAACTGTTAAACATGTACTGTGTATGGATGTTATCTGTATTCTGGTGCTCTTACTATTCCTAGCATCATGATTGTATACACTATGTACTGTGCATTAATTCAAGTATGTACTCTTTATTCTATGTAACCTATTTCCAATGTAAACATGTTTCTGTAAATCTGCACTTTTGTGCTCATTCTGTTTCTAAGCATTTTTGACTATCTTGTGCTATTTCATGTATTTCATGTATGTAATTGTTTTATCTATGAGGAGCTTTTCTCCCTGGGCCTCCACTGAAAATGAGCTCACCTAGGCCCAGTGGACCATCTCGGTAAACAGATGTAATAAATAAAATAAATTACACAGAGAAGAACTGGATCAGAGTAATTGTTGCATCTTGTAAAGAATCAAGTAGTGTGAGGGTACCTATAATTGTTAAGAAGCCCTTTCAAGACATCTTATATTATGACACTGATTCAGAGTGTAGATGTAGAATATAACTTTCAGATACCCTCATGTTGATAGACCCATTCTACTACTAAATCTATATGCCCCTGCACAAAATAATAGGATTTCTTTATGTCTTTAATATAAGATACTAACTCGCTTCCAGAATCACTACTTAATCTTAGGGGGTGACTGGAATTCTTACCAAGACCCCTTATTGGATAGTTCAAATTCAAATAAGCCAAACAATATCCATGCCACTGCAGCAATTTCTGAGTTAAAAAAATTGTATTATTTGACCAATATAATTTCCAAAACAAAAAAATTACCAAAAGAGAAATTTACTTTTTACTCACACTGTCATAAAGTTTGGTCTAAAACTGATTTTTTTTCTTAATCTCAGAAGTCTTCCTGAATTTAGACATTAACTTCTCTACTCAACCTAGGTTCTTCTCTGACCATACAAAAATAACACTTACTATTAGCTAGTCCTATAAACACAGCTTTCGATATAGAGGGTATAACTAGACTTTGAATACTAACCTGTTAGTGAAAGAGGACATTGTTAGAGAGCTCAGTGTGATGTTGGAAGGTCTCCTGAAGGAGCCATTCACTTCCCAACTACCCTTTGACATTGAGTGGGCATCTACTAAAGCTGAAATATGAGGGCTCCCTATTAATAAAGCAACCTAATATAAGAAACTATATAAGGCAGATGAAAGCTCAATTAAAAAAAAAAAATTAAACTGGAAGTAGAATTACAATTAAATTTTAACCAAGAGACTGAAAATCAGATGGTTGCTGTTCAGGAATAATTATATTTGCTTAATGCTAGAAGATTGGCTTTTCATGAAAATAAAATTCTGGCCATCTACTCTGAATGGTTGCAAATCCCCTCTAAGCTCCTAGCACAACTGATAAACCAAAAGAAAACTTCTCCTACCACTATATCAAGGTATGGCATAGTGTTCTAACTCTGAAATTGTTCAACTTTTTGAAAATCTCTACTCATAAATCTATGGTGATCATAATCTCTTAATATCAGAACAGAAGTAAAAGGTCACTAGAATACCACTCCCAAACAGTGCAGCAAAGATGATGCGGAACCAGCCTGGATTAAAATGGCAAATAAAACATTTATTGAAAATGTCAAAAGTTGAGCGCTTTCACTCGCATCACACGAGCTTCTTCAGAACAGAACTGTTCTGAAGAAGCTCGTGTGATGCGAGTGAAAGCGCTCAACTTTTGACATTTTCAATAAATGTTTTATTTGCCGTTTTAATCCAGGCTGGTTCCGCATCATCTTTGCTGCACTGTTTGGGAGTGGTATTCTAGTGACCTTTTACTTCTGTTGTGGACATTTGGTACGCATCTACAAGACGTTGGTTAATATCAGAACAGGAGAAAATTAAATTTTTGAATCAATTCAGTTTTCCAGAGATTGACCAAGCTCAACAAGAATGCCTCTCAACTTCTATTACCTAGCAAGAGATAACAGTAGATTAAATTCAAATGTAAAAACAGAACAGAGGTAAGGCTCCAGGCTTCTCTAAATCATTTTATTGTAACAATACACAAGCGCTTTCACCATTAGGCTTCTTCAGGTGTAACAAATATCACACTTGCACCTGCATTTATACCAAAAGTCACATGACCAAATTAAATTAAATTCTTAAAGGCATATGAAAATACACACACACACACACACACACACACACACACACACACATATATATATATATAAATAATAAAATAAAATAACATTACTTAAAAATTTAAATCACAACATTCAATTTCAGAGCAAGTATAACTATGCAACTAAAATAAACCTATATAACTATCTAAATAGTTATTCATAAATATTATATGTGACTTGTAACTATTAAAATTGCATTATTTATCCAATGGTCTATTTTTTAAAACAGGTCTTAATGGTATATGGTCATTCAGACCATGTCCATCATTTGCTCTCAGCCTCACTATCCACTTGGTTTCTAGATTTTCGGTTTGTATTTTGATGTCACCACCCCTTAAATTTTCATAACATCTACCTATCACTCTAAACATAAAAGTGTGCTGTGTGCTGGTCTCCTTAATATGTTTAGCTAAAGCATTAAACATACTCCCCTTCTTTATATGATATGTGTGTTCTCTGATTCTGTCTCTAAGTAACCTATCGGTTTTCCCTACATAGAATTTTCTACAGATCTGACAAGTAGCTAGATATACCACAAGTGGAATCACGTTTAGCATTTATTCTGAAAGTGTATATCATACCTGTATCTGGATGTGGGAATACTGTACTTGTGTCTATAAATCTACAAAATTGACATTTGGTACAAAGCTTAGTCCCCACATTATCACTTTGCATAATTTGATCTCTAGGGGTGCAAAGTTGTCTTTTTAATGATTTCTTATTCTTAAAAGTGAATTGTGTAAATTTGATGAGAAACAAAAGGAAACAAACGGACAATATGGTGAGTCCATACACTATCAAGAAAGCATTCTTAAACATCAAAAATTAATTGTAAATTTGTCTAGATATGAACTGTCAGCACAAGAGTATAAAGTTCTAGAAAGAGGACTTTCTTTTATTCCAACTTTAGATTCTGATATTACTGATATTGTGTTGGATATTAAGTTATTTACTAGGAATTTGATGTTAAAAATTTTATTTGCTAACAATGAAGAGAATAGTCGCTTTGCCTTTAGAAAACCTAGTAGTTTTATGCCTAAACTGAGCTTTAGCTAAACATATTAAGGAGACCAGCACACAGCACACTTTTATGTTTAGAGTGATGGTGACATCAAAATGTAAACCAAAAATCTAGAAACCAAGTGGATAGTGTGGCCTTGAGCAAATGATGGATATAGTCTGAATGACCATATACCATTAAGACCTGTTTTAAAAAATAGACCATTGCATAAATAATACAATTTTAATAATTACAAGTCACATATAGTATTTATGAATAGTTATTTAGATAGTTATATAGGTTTATTTTAGTTGCATAAATAGTTATACTTGCTCTGAAATTGAATGTTGTGGCTTAAATTTTTAAGTAATGTTATTTTATTTTATTATTTTTATTTATATATATATATATATATATAAATATATATATATATATATATATATATATATATATATATATATATATATATATATATTTGTGTATATTTTCATATGCCTTTAAGAATTTAATTTGATCTGTAACCCTGGCTAACCAAAATTGAAATAAGACATTCCATAAAAAAATTAGGAATTTCCTTTCAACAAGACCCAAAGACACTCTCCCAAAATAGCATCATAAACTTTTGACTAACCATACAACAAGACTGTAGCAGATGGAACAAGCTTTAACTACCCTTACTATCTAAAGTGGCAAGTGTTAAGATTGGACATTTTACCAAGGCTACTATATACGCCTCTCAGGTGATAGTGCATAACAAATTTTTTAATGGACTACAATTTACTCTTGCTAAATTCATATGGTCTTTTAAATCAGTTAGAATTTCTTACCAAAGGGTGATATGCCCTAGAGATAAAGGAGGGCTAAATCTTCCTGACTTCAGATTATGCTACAATATAATTAATAGTAGCAGATTAATAGCAATTGCTGACTATAGTTAAAGTTGGAATTTCTGGTCCCCTTACTGGATAAAACAATATCATAACTATGTCAAGTCTCTTAACTTTAATCCCAAAGCTCTCCCCCTTCCTGAATAATTCAAATCTGAAAAGCTCCAAGCTGCACATTTCACTTAAAAAAGTATAACTAACTTACAAAAGCTCATTGATTCATTGAACTTATCCAGAGCCTTTGCAATCTTGCAGCCATTACATTTCAACTCAAACTTAAAACTTAATAATTTAATGGTGAACTTAAATAACTTCCCGCTTTTAAAGGAGAGACATAAGCTCAACTTTTACACCATGTTCTTCGTGTTTCACTGTTGCAGTCATCATCTGTGGGTTATCCCTACTGTGGTAGCCCTGGGCCGGCCCGAATACCAGAGTCAATGTTTTTCTGCGTTGGCTGCTTTTGCTTGCTGCCTGACCTCAGGTCATCAGTGCTATAAAGGAAGGCAGCCGATGCCATTACATCAATCTTTCTTGCCGTGGAACCCATAGCAGAAGCAATTCGCAAGTGTGCCAGTCTGTCGCTACCAGAGTTTGAATTACAGCTGAAAACGTCTAAAGCTAAGTACCCCGTTGGAGATCCTTTTTTCTTGCACTAACCGATGTCTGAAAAAGTTAACAATTGTCTTGCCTGTAGAAAGCAAATACCACACCGAGACTTCCATTTATACGGCGTCACTCATTTAGGCCCAGACCACGATGTCCCCAGTTGCTGGTTTTGTGCTCTCTGTAATGCAAGAACAATTCATCGTAAAGCTCTTATTGTAGCTAGGCATTTTAGTCTTCACATTGCGAAATGGCGTCCATCAGCCAACAATATTTAGACATTCTGAAAAAACATAAGGATAAAGATAGAGATAGACCGCAGAAGGCTAAGCCTTCTGATGACTCTACTACTAAGCAGGTCACCAGTTCTCCGGAATTCAGTGAGGTGCCTTCGCAGCCCCTGATGCCTGATTCGATACCTTTGCATGCCTCTACTGAGACCCTTTTGGAGTCCGGTATGCCGTAGAAGTCTTCTTCATCCTCAGAGCCTTTGGTTGTCTCTGCTTTGGTTGGGTCCGGAGCCACGATGCAGGCATTGGCTTCTGAGGAGGTTTTTCACAATACCGAATCTAGACAAAAAATGATGTCTTCTCCTCTGACTACCATTTCTCTCAGACCGATGGGTCTTCTCCTCCGACTACTATTTCTCTCAGACCAATGGATACTCTTAGGCCTAGAGACAAGGCCACTCCTAGGAAAACTACCTCTAGCCACCATTTTAGTCTTGCTTCACCACCCCAAGCTCAAATTCTTAAAATGGCGGAGGATCATATCACGCTTATCAGGGGTAGTCAGGCCACACCTTCTAAAAGGAAAAGAGACCTTTCTCCTGAAATACTGACAGAACAGGATTCTGAGAAGTCTGATTATTCAGATTTTGAAGAGGAAAAACAACCTCTGACTGCATATGAGGATTCAGATGCAGAGGAATCCATTCCTTCTGACTCCCCACCAGAAGATCTTTCCTTTGGGGAAACCATTCACACCCTCAGGGAACATTTCCACTGGGAATCCTAGGACTTCCCTCTGTCTAAGAAAAGACTAAGAGACTTTCTAGACCTGCCCCAGCACAGACACTTGGCCATCCCTCCAATCTTAGAGGTGGTTGATGATGTCTTCCATGAATCAAGCTTAACTCCTGGTGTTCTCCCACCTGCTCCCAGAAAACCTGACAGGTATTACAGAGTACTGGATTCTCATAAATACCTGTACAGAAATTCTGCTGCAGACCCCGGAGGTCATTACACAAGGACCAAAAGGAGCTAAGGCTAGTTCTGCAAAGAATCCTATTCCTTCTCACAAGGACTCCAGAGCTCTGGACAGATGGGGTAAAAAAGTATACACCTCTGCAACTTTAGCTACTCAACTGCCAGTTCTACATGTTAAAATATCAACAACACACTTTGGAACTATTAAAGCAAAAGATTTGAACCTTTCCTGACTGTGCCAGTTCAAAAGATTTAGCAGATTTACTGTACTCTACTTGTCAAGTGGCTAAACACTCATTACACTGTGGATATGACACCCTAGAAGCCTCAAGCAGGGCAGCAGTGTCAGGCTCTGTCATTAGGAGACATGCATGGTTGAAAAAAACAACCTCTCTCTGATCATGTCAGATCTAAATTACTTGATGCACCCTTGGATAAGGACTGCTTGTTTGGAGTAAAAGCAGAAGAGGAGCTTAAAAAGATGGAAGACAAGGCAAAATCTATGCAAACAGTAAAAAATTTCCTTCAGCTACAACCTCCTAGGTTCAGCAGGAAGTTTCCCTCAAAGCACTGGTCCTTTCCTGCACCTAGCAAACAGGGGCAAGGTAAGCCCCACAGAGACAGACCACCCAGACTCCTATCCCACGGACAGTAGGGAACCAAACAGTAGACCACTTCCACTCCAAAGACAGGGAGTTCTAAGCCATCCCTCTATGGAAAAAGTTCTCAATAACTGCCTCTCCCCCCTCACCCTTTTTTCACTCAAAACAAGGGTCTTCCCTTCACCCTTGGGGTCTATATTAGATCACCGACTGCATAAAAAAGCGAACGGTGATTAATCAACCCTATGTAAGTGAAAGCTTACAATCTCGAACTGTCAGAACAGCAATTTTTTTCCTAGGGAAAAAAAAAACACTGTTCCAAAACACATACACACAACACAAGCACACCAAACAAACAGCAATCCACACACATACACCTAAAATCTTACACCTAACCCTACACTAAACTATACACACACCACTAACTATCCACTTACCTTAAGCCAAACCCTAACCCTAAGGTTCATCAGTATCGCACACTCACCTCACCCGCTCCCTAACCCTAACTCACCTAACCTGCCCTAACCCTCACGTTCACACAATCGCACACATACCCAACCTGCGCCCTAACCCACCCTAACCCTCACATCCACACAATCGCACACTTACCTGAACCCAACCCATAACTTTCCACCACAGCACTAAAAATACCAAAGCAACAAAAATGGACAACCAAATTCTTCCCCTAGGAAAAAATTTGGGTTTCTTTTGCATCAATATTTTAAGCTTTCACTGCATAGGGTTTGATATTAAAACATTCGAAGGTTTAAAACCTCAATGTTCTAATATAGACCCCACACTTGGGCAGACCATTACCACTGATGCCTCAGGCATAGCTTGGGGCACTCATCTAGAAGGCAGGTGCACCCAAGGTCTATCGGATGCCCAGCACCTTCCCTTACACATCAACCAGAAGTAAACGATGGCAGTACAAAAGGCTCTAACATCCTTCAAACCCCATCTCAAGCCAAGGGTTCTCCTTATCCAAATGGACAACACCACAGTAATGTGGTACATCAACAAACATGGAGGTACACAGTCTTACCCTCTGTACAGGCTAGCCATGAACTTCTGGCTGACAGCCTCTTCCATGGGACTACACCTGACAGCCCAATACCTACCAGGGATCAACAACACCCTGGGAGACCACTTAAGCAGAAACTTACTGGACCCTCACACATGGCAACTCCACAGAAAAATCTTTTTACAAATCATTCAGTTGTGGGGGACGTCAGAGGTGGATCTCTTTGCTTCGCATCTCAACCATCAGCTAAAAAAATTCTGTACCAGGGAGTATCACCACCTAGCATGGAAGGTGGATGCCTTGACCTTCCCCTGGAACACACTCTTTGGGTACGCATTCCCTCCTCTGCCTCTTATTCCCAAGGTACTGATCAAAATAAGGGAGGCAGGACCAAAGGCCATCCTCATTGCTCTAGATTGGCCCAGACAACATTGGTAACCCTTACTGCGCAGCCTGACCTTACAGCCTCCCAGGCAGCTTCCCCTGAACTCAGACCTCTTAACTCAGGTGGTGGGGGGATGCTGCACCCAGACTTGCAGACTCTCAAACTGTCAGCATGGCCAATACTCTAAAGGCAAACAAGGGGCCCCTGTTAAGCAAACAGGTCTTAGACATTACTACCGAAGGCCCAGCACCAGAAAATCTTACGCAGGAAAATGGAAAAGATTCTGCTCCTGGAGCCAGTCCAGAAGGGGCAGTACCTCACAACCTTCCATCCCTCTTATCCTGGACTACCTAGTGGATCTACTTAATAGTGGCCTCTCCTTCTCCTCTATTAAAACTCACGCCTCAGCCATTTCAGCTCATTTTGATTCAGAACAGCCCCTGTTCTCCAATCCTTTGATTAAACAATTCCTCAGAGGGGCTTTTAATATCAGACCTCCCAGAAGGACACTCACTCCAGCCTGGGACCTGAATTATGTTTTGGAAAAACTAACTTTACCAACCTTCGAGCTTGCTGCTTCAGCAGAACTAAGATACCTCTTCTGGAACATTGTTTGTCTCCTAGCTATCACCTCAGCCAGAAGGGTTTCAGAAGTTCAGGCACTGATGGCCATTGAGCCCTTCATCATCATCCATGCAGACAGGGTCTCCCTGAGGACTAATCCCTCCTTTATGCCCAAGGTGGTATCTAATATAACTCTCAACCAAGCCATACATCTACCCACTTTCTTACCTAACCCTCAAAACAAGGGTTAAAGAATTCTGCACTCACTAGATGTGCGCAGACAGCTCAGATACTATCTGGACTGTACTAAACCCTTCAGGAAAACAGACCAACTGCTTTTCAGCTTTGCCTAAGGGGCAGAGGAGAAGCCCATTTCCAAATGGATATCACACTGTATCCATTTCTGCTACAGATTGCATGGGAACCCCCCCCAAGTCTATTCAAACCCATTCCACTAGAGCAGCTTCCACTTCCACAGCATTCCTCAGAGGAGTTCCCACCAGGGGCATCCTGGAAGCCACCACCTGGACTTCTGTCCATACCTTTATCACCTACCTCTATTTTCTAAGGCTAGGGCAGGGTTTGCCACTGCAGTTCTGCAGGGCATGCTGACCCATTCCTAGGTTTCTTCCTAATCCTACCACCCCTCTCTTCAGCTTTGGGAATCCTCCCACAGGTGATGACTGCAACAGTGAAACACGAAGAACATAGTACAGTTATGTACACTTACCATAAATGTAGATGTTCGAGTGTATTCACTGTTGCAGTCCTGGTTTCCCACCCTCCTTCCCCCTTATATCTTCTTTCTTTAGGGAGACATAAGTTTCCAATGGTGGCTTTTAGCCACCAGGACCACGTTACCATATTTACTTGGGCCTCTGACTGGTTAGGGCAAGAAAAACTGATGTAATGGTGTTGGCTGCCTTCCTTTATAGCACTGATGACTTGACCTCAGACAGCAAGTGACAGCAGCTGATGCAGAAAAACATTGACTCTGGTATTTGGGCCAGCCGAGGGCTACCACAGCAGGGATAACCCACATGTGATGACTGCAACAGTGAATACACTCGAACATCTACATTTATGGTAAGTGTACACAACTGTACTTTCCGGGACCTAGATATCTCAGAGATGAGATCGGCACTAAATCTTCATAAGAGTTATACCATCATATTGAGACAAATTGGGGAACTGTATTCTAAAATCCAATTTAACCCTAGTCTAGATGATAACGACATAAATACATGTAAAACTTTCTGGAACCTAATATCAATGAAGAAGAAAATGATTTTAAAGACGTATAAGATAACTGTGTCATTTAGCTATCAGAATGTGGTCCTATTTTCAAATTACTGGGCCACATTAAATGCGGCAGTGTCAGAAAAACAAATAATCCAATCTATCCAATTAACCTCTAAAGCAATCCCTTTTAAAAAAAAACTCAGGTATGCACAACTTATGATTATTAACAATGCATATCTCACCCCTACCATTCTAAATAAATGTAACCCTTCATTTTCCCCTTCTTGCCCTTAGTGTAAGGTACAAAGAGCTGATCTCCTCCATATTCTCTGGAGCTGCAAATGTTCTTATAAGCTTTGGTGTTCTGTGAGAGTTAGACTCCAAAAGATGGGATATGAAATATCTTCCCTTTCATGAGAATTTGCTATATTACACATACCTCCACCTGGTTTGACAAAGCTACAAACTCACATTGTAGTCACGCAGTTTACCCTAATTAAACTGTATATTACAGTAAATTGGACAGATAGACCCTTGCTCAGTTGGGGTGGGTTTAAACAAGTGGCAATTAAATACCTAACAACTCATCAATTTTTAATATTTAATGAAAACCTTTTCCTCATTTTATTGAATACTGAGGTAAACTATTGGACCACATTTTGCAATAACTCCTTCGCATTTGTTATCCTCAAGTTAGATCTAAGGATCTTGGGTCACCTTACCCACCACTTCTTCCATCTCCAACTCAGTTCTTTCTTGTTAGGGCCTCTAATTTGCCTCTTTCTTATTGTATATATCCCCCTATGATTCAAGTTCATGTATGTATTTTCTTTACTCTGGTAACTAGCACTTCTGTAAACAGGTTTGTATATTATTTATTGTTGTTAACCTTTGTGATTGCAAACGTATTGTTTCTCCAATCATTGCTTCTACATTTCAATGTCAACTTCTAGTTAATTTGGTGTTTTTTATTGTATTAACTATTAAAACTTAATAAAGAATATGGAAAAAAATCAGTTGGCTTTCAGTAAAGCAAAGATGACATCTACTGACTACACTCTCAAACTATTTTCCCCAAAGCACTGCATTCTGCTAACAAAGTATAAGATGCTTTCTCTCACAGAAAGCCCTTTAGATCTCATGGCACCTGTTTTCTCTCACCTTTTAACCAAAAAAAAAAAAAAAAAGACAACCTGTATTCAGTGATAGAGCTTTCAAGTCTTTAGGCCATATTTGGAGCAAACTTCCTGAAAAAAGTTAGACTGACCATAGAAACAACTCCTTAGTAAACTCACTTCTCTGAACAGGCCAAATATTAATATTTAAACCTGTCTTAGAAATCACTGCAACCCTAAGCACGAATCATAAAATGAGACCGTTTGTGTATAAATAGCATAGTGCCAGCATCCAAGTGACATCATACATCTGCATTGGCAGGCACTGTGAATTCCTTAAGATGAGTTGCAGCCACTCAAAGCAAAACCCCCAAACAGAGAACAAGACAAGTCAGACTTGTTTAAAACCAATACTGTCCAAACTGTGAGTTACCTAACATTTTTGCAAAAAGGTAAGTCCCCCTTCAACAACGTTCCCCATTTGTGTAACTTTACTTTCTCTCTGCCTTAGTTATAGTAAATCCATGACCACATAATCATGAAGAAAAGGGACGCGCACTACAGGGCTGAAAACATGGCTTGCACAATTGTGATCTTACAGTAGAGCTGATAAATGTAAAGCATTGCTGCATCACTGCAACTCTTTGGAAAAAGCAAATTAGCTTCCCATTCAAGGTGGAGCCAGCCTCCTCCTTGACTCCCTTCTCTTCCATCTCCTACACTAACGCACACCATTCCTCCTATCTATGAGACTAACTGCATCCAAACCACTCAACAAGCTAAGAAGCTAATCCGCCAATGGCCTTACTTCCATAACTTATCCACTAAATTTCATTCCACAGAATACAGTTTCTCTGTTTTTGCCCGTAAACTGCGACAGTCTTTGCCACCTGATCTTACTGAAACTGAGACTACAAACAGTTCAGCAGTCAGTTTGTGCAATAAAAGTGCACGTGAGAACATAAGCTACGTCACCCAATGCCCATTGTACCATTACAATCATTCTAGAAAATCTTTGCTGTGTAATCTCCTAACCTCTCCAACTTATAAACTCATACCCATCTGCCCTATCCATTCCCTGCTGTACATCTAGTACCCACTTCTCCTGTTATCCTAACCTCTCCAACTTATAAACCCATACCCATCTGCCCTATCCATTCCCTACTATACATCTGGTACCCACTTCTCCTGTTATCCTAACCTCTCCAACTTATAAACCCATACCCATCTGCCCTATCCATTCCCTGCTATACATCTGGTACCCACTTCTCCTGTTATCCTAACCTCTCCAACTTATAAACCCATACCCATCTGCCCTATCCATTCCCTACTATACATCTAGTACCCACTTCTCCTGTTATCCTAACCTCTCCAACTTATAAACCCATACCCATCTGCCCTATCCATTCCCTGCTATACATCTGGTACCCACTTCTCCTGTTATCCTAACCTCTCCAACTTATAAACCCATACCCATCTGCCCTATCCATTCCCTACTATACATCTGGTACCCACTTCTCCTGTTATCCTAACCTCTCCAACTTATAAACTCATACCCATCTGCCCTATCCATTCCCTACTATACATCTGGTACCCACTTCTCCTGTTATCCTAACCTCTCCAATTTATAAACTCATACCCATCTGCCCTATCCATTCCCTACTATACATCTGGTACCCACTTCTCCTGTTATCCTAACCTCTCCAACTTATAAACCCATACCCATCTGCCCTATCCATTCCCTGCTATACATCTGGTACCCACTTCTCCTGTTATCCTAACCTCTCCAACTTATAAACCCATACCCATCTGCCCTATCCATTCCCTACTATACATCTGGTACCCACTTCTCCTGTTATCCTAACCTCTCCAACTTATAAACCCATACCCATCTGCCCTATCCATTCCCTGCTATACATCTGGTACCCACTTCTCCTGTTATCCTAACCTCTCCAACTTATAAACCCATACCCATCTGCCCTATCCATTCCCTACTATACATCTGGTACCCACTTCTCCTGTTATCCTAACCTCTCCAACTTATAAACTCATACCCATCTGCCCTATCCATTCCCTGCTATACATCTGGTACCCACTTCTCCTGTTATCCTAACCTCTCCAACTTATAAACCCATACCCATCTGCCCTATCCATTCCCTACTATACATCTGGTACCCACTTCTCCTGTTATCCTAACCTCTCCAATTTATAAACTCATACCCATCTGCCCTATCCATTCCCTGCTATACATCTGGTACCCACTTCTCCTGTTATCCTAACCTCTCCAACTTATAAACCCATACCCATCTGCCCTATCCATTCCCTACTATACATCTGGTACCCACTTCTCCTGTTATCCTAACCTCTCCAACTTATAAACCCATACCCATCTGCCCTATCCATTCCCTACTATACATCTGGTACCCACTTCTCCTGTTATCCTAACCTCTCCAATTTATAAACTCATACCCATCTGCCCTATCCATTCCCTGCTATACATCTGGTACCCACTTCTCCTGTTATCCTAACCTCTCCAACTTATAAACCCATACCCATCTGCCCTATCCATTCCCTACTATACATCTGGTACCCACTTCTCCTGTTATCCTAACCTCTCCAATTTATAAACTCATACCCATCTGCCCTATCCATTCCCTGCTATACATCTGGTACCCACTTTTCCTGTTATCCTAACCTCTCCAACTTATAAACCCATACCCATCTGCCCTATCCATTCCCTGCTATACATCTGGTACCCACTTCTCCTGTTATCCTAACCTCTCCAACTTATAAACTCATACCCATCTGCCCTATCCATTCCCTACTATACATCTGGTACCCACTTCTCCTGTTATCCTAACCTCTCCAACTTATAAACCCATACCCATCTGCCCTATCCATTCCCTACTATACATCTAGTACCCACTTCTCCTGTTATCCTAACCTCTCCAATTTATAAACTCATACCCATCTGCCCTATCCATTCCCTGCTATACATCTGGTACCCACTTCTCCTGTTATCCTAACCTCTCCAACTTATAAACTCATACCCATCTGCCCTATCCATTCGCTACTATATATCTAGTACCCACTTCTCCTGTTATTAGCTCTTCTGTTGTGGCTCTTGGTAGAATACAATGTCTACTCCCTTCACTGCTAAAGTTTCCCTGCATACCTGTTTTATAATATGGCCATGCTTTTGGTTTGACCACATTAACTATTGGCACCCGTATTTTGCATTGTATACTCCTAACCCTACTTCATTTTACATCTCCTTGTAAATATTTGTATATTTTTTACATCTATTATATGCCATTATACTGAATAAGTTAATTATGCCTTTTAGGTTCCTTTACTGCTGTTACTACCTGTGTAACCTGGGCTGAATCTTCAAATGGTCAGATGTGATCAATGCTGTACCCTGCTAAACAAAATGTAATCAAGTAAATACAACAAACAACATTCCATGACTTGTGCAGTCAGGAAGTTAAGGGAGATTACATACAGGCAGTTATCATTCATTGAATGGAAAAATCTCTCCTTTCATGTGCCCCTTATAATGCATCTTTGGCCATAATTCACACTTTTCTGCCCCAATCTGAATGGTCGAATCTTGTTACCAAGAGATAATGTAACATGCATATCCACAGTGGAGTCATTGCAGAAACTCAGCAATTTATCAATTTTTATACACACACAC
Source organism: Protopterus annectens (assembly GCF_019279795.1). Classification (NCBI taxonomy): domain Eukaryota; kingdom Metazoa; phylum Chordata; order Ceratodontiformes; family Protopteridae; genus Protopterus; species Protopterus annectens. The sequence goes on along the minus strand of NC_056743.1, from coordinate 1,601,466,156 downwards.
ACGCGTATATATATATATATATATATATATATATATATACACACACACACACACACACATATATATAGATAGGTATATATATATATATATATATATATATATATATATTATATAGATAGGTATATATATATATATATATCCTAGTCTTTACATCGAAAGTACGTTAAATCGAAGCATACTACAGCAAACACACTTTCGCAAAAAAGAAAAATAATAATAAAAAAAGACAACACGCAGTTTGCGTGTAGATTTAGTTGTACATCAACATATACTGTTGATTGTACACATAATCCAACTGTTGCTTAGATCACGGTACAGCAGGGATAAGGGAATATACCCTTTTCCCCACTGTAGTGTGATCTCGGAATGAGAATATTAAATTAGAGGGGTGTGGGGGGCACAGGGGGGCTTGCCTCCTGCATAAACTTGAGTAGTGTTTTATTTTTGTAGGTATTTTGTCATTTTTTTCCCCGCGAAAGTGGATTTTCACTAAAATGCAATTTTGCAAAAGTGAGTTCGCTATAGTACGTTTCGATTTAATGTACTTTCGATGTAGCAACATAATATATATATATATATATATATATATATATATATATATATATATATATATATATATTATATGGATTCACTTTAGAAGCTCGAAATACTGAAATATCATATTGAAATTCAGTATTTCACACCCATAAAGTGGAATCCTGAACAGAACGAAAACTCAGAAGCACGAAATTCAAAACCTCTCATACCGGAGATTTTGAATTAGTGCTTCTGGTGTTTCGCTGTGGTTATGGATTCAGGTAAGTGTTTGTGTGTTAAGGGATTTAGGTAGGAGTTGTGGTGTGTGGTGTGTGTTAGTGTGTTTTGTTGCTGTGATGTCCGTGTGTGAGGAGAATGTAGCTTGTGTGGTGGTGTTTTGTGTGTTTTTGTATGTAGTGCGACCTCAGAGTTAGAATATTTAAATAGGGGGTGTGTGGTGGTGCAGCCCCCCACATGGGTGGTTTATGTAGGACAGAGCTTGTGTTTGTGTGTGGGGAGGAAGGTGTGTGTTTGTGTACAGCAGAAACACTAATTAAAAATCTCCAGTATACGAGATTTTGAATTTTGGGCTTCTGAGTTTTCGTTCTTTTCAGGATTCCACTTGGGCTCGAAATACTGAATTTCGATATTTCAGTATTTCGGGCTTCTAAAGTGAATCCATATATATATGTATATATATATATATATATATATATATATATATATATATATATATATATATATATATATATATATGTATATACTCTCACACACACACACACACACACACACACACACACACACACACACACACACACACACACACACACACAGTAGATATAAAAATTTTACACACCCCTGTTAAATTGACAGGTTTTTGTGCTAGAAAAAAATGTCAAAACTTTTCCCACCTTTAATGTGACCTGTACAATTCAATTGAAAAACAAATCTGTTATGGGAAAAATAAAAAAAATAAAAAGCGTACAATAAGCTGGTTACATAAGTGTGCACACCATTAAACTAATACTTTGCTGAAGCACCTTTTGATTTAATTACAGCAATCTTCTTGGGTAGGATTCTACCAGCACGGCACATCTTGAATTCACAATATTTGCCCACTCTTCCTTGCAAAAGCACTCCAAGTCTGAAAGATTGCAAGGGCATCTCTTGTGCACAGCCCTCTTCAGGTCACCCCACAGATTTTCTATTGGATTTAGGTCTGGGCTCTGGCTGGGCCATTCCAAAACTTTAATTTTCTTCTGGTGAAGCCATTCTTTTGTTGATTTGGATGTATGCTTAAGGTCATTGTCGTGTTGAAAGGTGAAATTCCTCTTCATCTTCAGATTTCTAGCAGATGCCTGAAGGTTTTGGGCCAAAGGTGAGTAGTATTTGGAACTGTTCATAATTCCCTCCACCTTGACTAAAGCCCCAGTTCCAGGTGATGAAAAGCAACCCAACAGCATGATACTGCCACCATCATGCTTCACCGTGGGGACAGTGTTCTTTTGTTGATGCGAAGTGTTGTTTTTGCTCCAAACATACCTTTTGGAATTGTGGCCAAAATGTTCAACCTTGGTGTCATCAGACCATAACTCATTTTTCCCACATGCTTTTGGGAGACATGTATTGTTTTGCAAATTTTAGCTGGGCCTGGATGTTTTTCTGTGTAAGAAATGGCTTCCATCTTGCAACTCTATCCCATAGGCCAGACATATGGAGAATACGGGAGATTGTTGTCACATGTAGTACACAACCAGTACTTGAAATAAATTCCTGCAGCTCCTTCAGTGTTGCTGTAGGTCTCTTGGCAGCTTCATTGAGCAGTTTTTGTCTTGTCTTTTAATCAGTTTTGGAGGGATGTCCAGTTCTTTGCAACATCACTGTTGTCCCATATTTGTCCACTTTTTGATGGCTGTCTTCACTGTGTTCCACTGTATATCCAATGCTGTGGAAATTCTTTTGTACCCTTCTCCTGACCGATACCTTTCAACAAAGAGATCCCTTTGCTGCTTTGTAAGTTCTCTGCGAACCATTGCTAGTAAATGTCAGGAAAATCCTACTAGGACAGCTAAATGTTTATTTGGGGTTAATCAGAGTCTCTTTATTGATGGCAGGTGTGTACCCAAGAAGACTGAATGTTGTAATTAAAGCAAAAGGTGCTTCAACAAAGTATTAGTTTAAGGGACTGCACACTTATGCAACCAGCTTATTGTATGTTTTTTATATCTTTTCCCCTAACAGATTTGTTTTTCAATTGAATTGTGCAAGTTATAGGTCACATTAAAGGTGGGAAAAGTTTTGAAATGATTTATTGTGTTATCATTTTTTATATTAAAAATAAAATGGCATTTTAATAGGGGTGTGTACACTTTTTATATCCACTGTATACATATATACATACATATATATATATATATATATATATATATACACACACACACACACACACACACACACACACACACACACACACATTTGTTATATAGGTTATAGGTTAGTACTAAGCTAACTGTCCTTGCGAGCCATTTTAAGCTTAGCCAATTATCCCTTGTGAGATTCAAACCCTGCACCTTGTGCTTGTAAGGCAAACACCTTAACCATTAGGCCACCCTCCCAACACCTGGCTACATGTTAAATGATCAAGTGATTATAACGTCGAACCTTGGAGCATCGAGACCATAACGTCGGATACACAGAAAAGCAAAAACACAGAATATCGAACTGCAGAATGTCGACAACACAGTACTGCAGAAGCTGACTGGAAGGGGATAGAATGGCTACAATGGCTGAGATCCGGAATGTGTATTTAAGTGCTAGTACACCTTTAACATGTACATCACAACAACTATATAGCATGGCAGATGGTGCAAAGTTCGTTCCTGGAGTGATTGGCACCCTATACCCGGTTACAAAATCGCAAAAGGGAAAGGATGTGCTCCTGGTAGATGGCTATGTCTATAACTTGGAACAGTACGTGTGTTACGCAGGTATAAAATGGTACTGGTGCTTTAAATAGAAGTTAACAACTAAATGTAATTTGGATATTTGAACATGCTGGGGTACACAGTTTTGGCAGATGGAGTTTGTGTTATGCGGCTGGTTCATGTGCTGACCATTGGTATTCCATGGTTTTCCACTCCTTGGCATTGATACTGTCCACATTTTAGTTGAGGTTATGTTTATGTGTTTTCTGAGGATTGGTTACCTCGCCGTGGTGTTTTTCGATATTATGGGAATGCGTCTTAGTTATATGGTGGCTCCAGGTGCATTTTCGCTGTTCTGATAGTATGAGTCGACGTTCTGCGGTTCAGTTTTCTGTGTTTTTGCTTTTCTGTGTATCCGACGTTATGGTCTCAATGTTCCAAGGTTCTACGTTATGATCACTTGATCATTTAACATGTAACCATACATACGTATACATATACATATACACACCCACACACTCCTCCTTATTCCCGCATTCTCTGTATAATGCAACAATGTTATAGTGTCTGTATTTTGCACTATATTTTCATTTGTATTCAAGCTACAACTCAGGTCATGAAATAAAAGGGTCCATTTGGATTAGCTAATTTATTTGTTGATAAAATGTATAATAAAAAAAAAAAACATAAGGAATGAGTCCTTTGAAGCTGCCAGGCTAGGGTATATGGATTACAACTAGACTAAGTAGGGAATCTGGGAACACTGATCACTGTAAAGGTAAGGCAGTGGGCTCTGATCACTGTTAGGGTGCTGATGACAGGCTACATCCACAGATGACTCTGTAAAAGTCAGGAGAGGCTTTGGGCCCTGATCACTGTTAGGATGCTGAGGACAGGCTACATCCACAGATTACTCTGTAAAGGTGAGGAGAGGATTTTGCTCCTGATCACTGTTAGGATGCTGAGGACAGGCTAGATCCACAGATTACTCCATAAAGGTGAGGAGAGGCTGTGGTCCTGATCCCTGTTAGGATTCCAAGGACAGGATACATCCACAGATTACTCTGTAAAGGTGAGGAAAGGCTGTGGACCCTGATCACTGTTAGGATGCCAAGGACAGGCTACATCCACAGATTACTCTGTAAAGGTGAGGAGAGGCTGTGGACCCTGATCCCTGTTAGGATTCCAAGGACAGGATACATCCACAGATTACTCTGTAAAGGTGAGGAAAGGCTGTGGACCCTGATCACTGTTAGGATGCCAAGGACAGGCTACATTCACAGATTACTCTGTAAAGGTGAGGATAGGCTGTGGGCCCTGATCACTGTTAGGATACCGATGACAGGCTACATCCACAGATTACTCTGTAAAGGTGAGGAGAGGCTGTGGGCCCTGATCACTGTTAGGATACCGATGACAGGCTACATCCACAGATTACACTGTAAAGGTGAGTAGAGGCTGTGGACCCTGATCACTGTTAGGATACCGATGACAGGCTACATCCACAGATTACTCTGTAAAGGTGAGGAGAGGCTGTGGGCCCTGATCACTGTTAGGATACCGATGACAGGCTACATCCACAGATTACTCTGTAAAGGTGAGGAGAGGCTGTGGGCCCTGATCACTGTTAGGATACCGATGACAGGCTACATCCACAGATTACACTGTAAAGGTGAGTAGAGGCTGTGGACCCTGATCACTGTTAGGATACCGATGACAGGCTACATCCACAGATTACTCTGTAAAGGTGAGGAGAGGCTGTGGGCCCTGATCACTGTTAGGATACCGATGACAGGCTACATCCACAGATTACTCTGTAAAGGTGAGGAGAGGCTGTGGGCCCTGATCACTGTTAGGATACCGATGACAGGCTACATCCACAGATTACTCTGTAAAGGTGAGGAGAGGCTGTGGGCCTTGATCACTGTTAGAATATCAAGGACAGGCTATATCCACAGATTGTTTACACTGCTGGTTGGCCAGTATAGAAATAATGTTCAGATCATTGTGTACATGTTCCATAACCTCCTCATTACATCTTTTCTTGACTTTTTTTTTTTTTTGCTCCCCAAAGTTGACCATCAGTTGCCACCAACTCTGTCCTCATTCCTCTGGTCTTCTGGACCTGCCTTAGCCTTCACCAAGATCAAGTCATCCCACAACTGGTGAGAAGATACAGGACACTGGAGCAGCACCCTACTGCTGCAGCTGGTGGGGAGTGTGCCCTAACCTCACCACACTGTGGTAGCTTTGTGAGCTCTGCAGTGGCTGCCTTTTGAAGCTATGTCTGAGCTTCTAAGCATTAGCAACCTCCCAACTAAGAGGTACACCACTTAGAGTGTAGAGCTTACAAGGATCTTACTACTACTGCAGTGTGTCTAGGCTGCCTTCTTCTCCCTGGATTGGGTGAGCCAGGATCTCTCACTCACTCCTATCCTTGCTAATCATTAATTACAGGTCATCTGGTGCCGATTCAGAACTTTATCTCCATGTACCATGGGGCCCTCCTCATTACATGTTAACATTAGCTGAACATTTCCGAAACACTTCCGTTAATTCTCTTCAAACAAAACATTCCTGTATGACAGTACTGTACATGTTCGCATAATTCATTATATTATAATCAGTATGCTGGCACATTTATTCTTAAATTTGTACAAACATTTTTTATTTATTTTACATTTGTTGACCGGGATAGTCCGACTGGATTCATGTCTATTTTCAGCTGAGGCCCGGGGAGAAAAGCTCCAAGGTAAGCATATACAATAAAGACAATAAAAGCATATTACAAATATAGTATTGACAAAGAATTCGCAAGCAAACATGAATAAACAAGTTCCACAGGTTATAGTTACTCCCTGGTGCAAGTCAGGGGTAAATTTAACAGTAATCTGAATAATAGATTATGCACTCTCTTGATGAGAGTTAGCTAGGCTTGTTGCAGTGGCAAAGCCAGTTTAGTGCCAGATGTTAAGTCTAGTTTTAAATTGGCCCAGGGATGAGAGCAAAGTAATATCAGCTGGAAGTGAGTTCCAGGCTCTGCCTACAGAGTTTGCAAAGAGGGACTCACCAGCTGCGTTGTTAATTTTGACTGTCTGAATTAGTAGTCTGTTAGAGGATCGAAGCAGTCGCCGATTGTTATAGGGGGTGATAAGATTTTACAGTGGCGGAGTATGTTCTGGACTATAAAGGATTTTATTAGCCATAATCAGTATGCTAAATATTGGATTAGACTGGGTGGTTCAAGCCACCCAAGCTGGTTAAGATTAATGCAGTGGTGTGTCCTAAAAGGCAGACCAGTTGCAAACCTGGCAATGTGATTATAGCAGGTTGAGAGTTTGTTAAGTACAGTCTTGTACTTAACTTAGGTTAGCAGGTAGGGGGGATGCATATAGAAGTGTAGAAAGTAGATGAGAGTGAGCTATGGCAATTTTGGCTGGAGGTGTTAGGAAGGGTTTTATTCTGTAAAGTGACCCTAGTTTTTATTGATGGTTTTGATAAATTGGTTTACATGTAGGTCAGATTTTAGGTTGTTATCAATAATGACACCTAATAGTTTTGTAGAGGGGTCTGGGGAAATTATAGTGCCATCATTTGCATTTATGGTAAAGGTAAAAGCACCTGACCTTTGTGTTGGTGAGAATAACAACATTTTAGTTTTTTTGGGATTTAGTATCAGATGATGTTCAGAGACCCAGTTTTCTATAGTATTAAAGGTGGACTGGGCAGCAGGCCATAAATGTGGCTGAGCAAATCAGGGTGGAGTCACCAGCATATTGGATACAGCTGACATTTGGGATGACAGTATACAAGTCATTAATGAAGATGGAAAGCAATTAGTGCCCTCTAGTATGGAGCCTTGTAGTACTCCAAGGGTGTTAGGTAGTAGGTTAGAGAGCTTGTTCTACCAAAGAACAGCCTGTTGTCTCCCATTGAGGTAGGATTTAAACCATTGAAGGGCTATAGAATCCAGACAGAAAGTTTGCAGGGTGTGTATTAAAAGTTGGTGGTCAACCATATCGAATGCCTTGGAAAGATCTAAGAAAAGAGCTGAGGATATGAGCTTATTGTTTATGATATTGGCAAAAGCTAGTAGGGCTGAAGTAGTGCTGTGGTATGGATGGAAGCCGTGTTTGGTATCTGCCATGAGGTGATTCTGGATTAGATGGTGCATGATTTGTTTATGTATAAATTTTTCCATAATCTTTGCAAGTGGAGAGAGTATAGCTACTGGTCTATAATTGGAGAATTCAGTAGAGCTGCCTCCTTTATGTAGTGGGATTACGTAGGATGTTTTCCAAATGGTGGGAATATTAGCTTCTGCTATGGTACGATTAATTAGTATTGATACTGGGTAGTCAATAGCATCAGCTGATATTTGAAGGTACTCGGCGGGGAGCTGATCAGCAGAGAGAGTGATGGGTTTTAATTTTTTGTTCAAGGTACGGATAAGTAACGTGGCCACTGGTTGGAAGGTGAACGAGAGTAGGTTCATAGGTATGGTGCTTTCAGGGCTAGTGGAGCTAGGAGGTAATTGGCTAGCTAGGGCTTGGATTGTCTCAGTAAAGAAATGGTTAAAACTATCTGAAACAACCTCAGGGAGTTTATCAATGGCAGCAGTGGGGATGGGGGTAAACGTTTTTCCAGGATGAAGTAGATTATTCAGCGCTGCCCAAAACCTCTGAGGGTTGTTTTGGTTTGCTGTCTGTAGATTACAATAGTACTGTTTTTTAATCTTGTAAAATGGATTTTTTAGTTTAATTCCTAGCTTGCCTGTATTTGACTTGATCTTCGGAGTCTTTAGTAGAGCACCATAGGGCCCAAAATTTGTTTCTGTTGGTAATTTTTAGTCTAGACTCTTTAGAAAGCCATGGTGCAGTTTTTGCTTTTGTTTTCTTTGAATGGGCAGGTGCATGCAAATCAAGGATTTCAAGAAATTTGTTATTAAAATATGCAACTGCCTCCTCTAAGGGGAGGGGTTTTAGAATAGACCAGTTACAGGACTTAAGTTCCTGTTGGAATTTGAAAGGGTCAAATTCTTTTTTGTTTCTGACTTTTCTGAGTAAAGGTTGTTGGGGATTAATGGCTTTTTGCTTAATTGTATAAGAGGGAAGGTGGTCACTTAGGTCATCGGGGAGGGTACCAGTGGTGTATGGTTGGGGGCTACTATTTACAAGTACCCAGTCGAGTATGCTTTCTTTTTGGTTGGGTTTACCTAGCCTGGAAGGGGTGGTTATGATTTGTGTGAATGCATGCAGGTTAATATGGGTAGATGGGGATTCTGAGGAACAGGTGCCCCAGTCTATGTTAAAATCACAGAGTAGTAGGGTTTCTTGGGGGTAATTACATGATAGCCAGTGTAGGGTATCTTCAAATGTGGCTATATTGTTACCCGGGGGAATATACATGCAGATGATGTTGATGCATTTACTTTTGTTAAGTTGCAATCTAGTGATAAGAATTTCAAAGTTGTTAATCTGAGGTGGTTGAGTAACATCTATGGTCACTTTCAACTCAGACTTGTAGAGTATAGCTACCCCACCTCATTTCCTTGAAACATGATCCAGCCTGTGTATATTATACCCAGGTGGTAACACTTCATTGCCAGTAGTGTTAGGTTTTAACCAGGTTTCATATAGACAGAGAATCTCAGGGGAGTGGACAGCCAGGAGTGCATGCAGTTCATGTACCTTGTTATTGATGCTTCTAATATTGAGATGACAGGCCAGGAGAGAGTTATTTGGTCAACTGATTATAGTTTTATAGAGTAGGTTACAAGTAAAGGGGGTGTATGTACCAGAAGTGGATGGGCCAGGGTTGGGGTGAATATCACCCCTGAGTATTAGGCTAAGTCTATACTTGCTGATAAGCTTCAGGAGTTTGTTTATATGTCTGTAGTATTGTTTAGATCTAGGGCTAATGTGCCAGGGGTTGGTATACTGAAAGAGTGAACAGGATGTTGAGTTGGACACATTATTATTAGTATGGTTGAAAGTGGGATGATTTACAACTGAGGTGATAGTTTGGCCTTTTGGGTACTGATAACCAGTGAGAAACTGGTTTTGTACAAGGTGAGTAAATAAGTGGCCAGCAGAATGGATAGTAAAAGGGAGTGTAGCATAATGAGAGGGGGAGTATAATAGTTTGGATCTGTTTGTGTGGCACAACAGCAGAAGATCTGATGGTAAATTTAGAGGTAATAGAGTGGATGGAGAAAGTATGTTAGGTGAAAGCTGATAGGATGTTATAACAGGGGGTGTGGTTGAGTGGGGGAATAGGGGGCAGGGAGGAGAGCAGAGCGGGGCTAACACTGACTACAAATGTATCCCTCCACAAATCACTTCTTATAAAAAAATATTTCTTTTTCTTCAGTTGCAGCTACATTATGCTCCAGCTTGTCAATGCAAAACCATCAAAAACACAGTCAAACACCTAATTGCACAACCAGAAAGTGAGCACCTGCATAGGTCCTGCAATGGGACAAGTCTATTAACAGACCCTTTTCAGAATCAGTGTTTATTTGATGGTTTCTGTTAGTAGTGTTACAGTTTCAGCAAAATGTTACTCGGAAAACTTCCCTTTTATAATAGTTACTTTTTAATCCAGAACTTGTACATACATTTAGATGTTTTGAAGTGTTATTCCTTAAACAAAAGTATGTGCAACATCATATAAAAATGCAGTAATGCTTTTAGTAATTGTTGTTTCATTTACAAAACTAACTTGTAGAATAAACTAACAGCATTATTTTTCTTTAATAAATATGCAACCCAACAAAATTTTGTATATTTTCCCTTGATATTGGAACCCATAATTTCTCTGCTATTTTATTCACTTTCAATTCACAACTAAAACTACTGGGTGGTCCTTAAAAGATAACAGACCAGTATTTTTGTTTATAAAGGCTATCCATCAGTTTTAGTGACTTTTTTGGACATTCAGGGCTTGCAGTTAGCAGCCTTCAACTCTCCTATTATTTTTGCTCATTTCCATCATCCGCAGTGGTGCAGAGGTTAGCGTTGTTACCTCACAGCAAGAGGTTCTCCCGTTCGATTCTCGGCTGGAGTGCCTTCTGTGTGGAGTCTGCATGTCCTCCCCGCAGTCGAGTGACGCTAAAGATATGTAGGAAGGTATGCATGAATGGGCGTTGGGCTGGCAACTCGGTGCCCTAAAAATCCACTGCCAATCATGAGCAGACCGGAGTTCCACTGGGGCGACCCCTAACCAGGAAAAGTCGAGAGGCTGTCCATCATTCTATCATTTTTTTTAATTTTATTTTCTGCGTGAAAAATAGTTGCCAAATTAAAAACATAATTTGTCAATTAATTCCTGTCCTCATAAAGTCCATCTTTCTCCCGGCAGTATGCTGCTGTCTTTTCTATGAACTAGATTCTGTTTTTTATAGGCACTATTTCATTTCATCAGGGGCACACTTTTAAGATTAGTCACTGTTACTTCATTGGTGCCAGACTCTAGCAGAGATGCATTGTAAAAACATTCGGTATTTGTTGTAATTTGTAATTTGCTATGACAAACCTACTTCTCTGTATGCCTGTGTTGACTAATCATAGCCAACAACATAATACATGTCTTGCAGGTGGCATTGCCCATGGAATATTAGAATATAGCAGGACTATCACAGGACTGCCCTACACATTACCTCACCAGCTGTCGATGTCAGTACGCAGAAGTGCTAGCAGACATGAAGGAGGAACAGTGACCAATCATCAGTGTCATCATTCCAAATGTTCCCTTCTGGACAATCCTTGTGACTTGTCACCTTGATAACATTGTAGAATCTTCTTCCCAGTCCTGAAATATCATAATAGAAGCATAGGTATACTTTTCAAACATAAAAATAAATAAATAAATAAATGTCTTCAGAAGCAATAACCTTCAATTGTTCATTTGCTAACCTTTTTGATGAGTGATATCTTACAGTATCAAAGGAAAATGAACACTGGAATAAAGTACGCAATTCTTAAATAATACTCAGTTTTTGGACAAACTACAGCATCATGTTCATCTAAGCTGCTTATGCTGAGCATATCTTGATAATTATCTACAGAAAATGAACAGAATTTTAAAGAGTTTTCCATAATGTATTACATTTTCTACGGCTTATTTTGAGTACTTTTTCAGAATTACAAGAAGAAAGCAAAAGGCATTTGAAGTGCCTTTGTTGACATTTTAAAAATTATACGTCTGATGCCACCAATGACTGGTGTGAATTTTCCCAGCAAAAGTGTATGAAACGATACTATTATGTTCCTCCTGACCTGATTGGTATGCTGTATGTAGATACCTCATTTATTTTACAATAGTGGACGTAGTAGCCAAATTAATTAAAAATGCTGCTGTGGACAAAGGTTCTGTATGTGCTGCAACAGGCTGTTGTAATAAAAGGCAGACTTCAGACTTGAAACATTAGATGCATATTTGTTATGGCAATTTTGGCCAGCTAATTTATCTTTTGTTTTACTGCTGACCTTCTATTATCATTAATAATGCATAGGAAATCAATAAAATCAATGCAGAGTTTATGCATTTAAATTCTGTATTGACTTATTGTTGACCTTTAGACATAGTGGAACACAGCCAGGTGACATCTGGTCAGCTGACTATAAATCACAGTGACAGGTCTGCATTAAGAATATTTCACTAACATTTTTTAAATACTTTGCCTTGCTAGATAATATTTTCTGATGAATCATGCAGGTTCCACCGGATATTACATAATAAGCAATGCACAAAAACCACCTGGCTCCGTGGTAGGATGAAACAAATTAGTTATAATAAAGTTTGCTCAAGGTAACCCAAAAGGTTCTACATCACAGTAAGACACCTTAAAAACTTGGTACTTCCTTATTGTACTGATAGTACAAGTGAACCAATACTAAACGTTTCAAGTGGGTTTTCAAAAAGCTTATATAAAACTAGCTGGTGTGTTTACACACTGTGTATAAATCCATCAAATCAAAGCACACTTGGCCACGAAAAAACTTTTCTTAAAAACAGCTGTACACATGTAAAAGCCAAACAATATAAAAAGTATAAAAGGCTGGTGTATTTAAATAGTTCAGTACCTTTTCCTTGAAGCACAGTTCCAGGTGTAAACTGTCAGCACACTGCCATGAAAGTTCCAATGGAGTGACTGAAAAAGCATCCACATTGAGTCAAACAGTCAAAATAGCCACATGGTAGCAAATTAAAAAAGGCATGTTGCTTTTAAGAAGTTAGTCCAGCAAAGGTGCTTCTTTAAGTTGTTGAACTTCTTTCACGTTGTAACAACCAACAGGTAGATGAAACCAAACAGAAAAAAGTACTTGTACACTTGAAGCTCTTCCAGCAAAAACGCTGGTGAAAAGAAAAGTCTATTTCTTACCCCAAGTGTAAACTGTCAGCACACTGCCATGAAAGTTCCAATGGATTGACTGAAAACCATCCACATTGAGTCAAACAGTCAAACCAGCCACATGGTAGCAAATTCAAAGAAGCAAGTTGCTTTTCAAAAGTTAATCCAGAAGAGGTGCTTCTTTAAGTTGTAGAACTTCTTTCACATTGTAGAAACCAACAAGTATATGAAACCAAACAGAAGAAAGTACTTGTAAAGCGCTTTTTGTTCACTTCAGTAACTGAACTTCCTCAGACCTAGATAATAAGCAATGCAAACAATGGCATGGTAGCCAACAACAGATACAGATACAGATATAGATGTAGATATAGATGTAGATATATAAATTAAATTAATGTGAAGGTTGGGGAAATACAAAGCTGACAGCGTTTCATTTTTGTAAAGAAGAATGACCAACTAGTATGACCAGTTAAGGATTAAATCTGCATTACTACCATTAGCATATCCTTGCTTGTTGTATATAACTACACGTACAAATATTTCCTTCTGTAATGTGACCGAATGTTTTGGTTCTTTCATTCTTGATCTCGGGCATTGTAAGTCATGACCACTTCCTGTGTTGCCAATTCCAAGTATAAGAGTTAAAGCCTAGATAGCAGGCATCAGGGCTATCTCAGTGTGACGAGTGATTTTTTTTTTTTTTTGTAAATACCTAAGTACTTGATCTCTCTTAATATGACAGATGTACATACTGTATGTAGATATTGAAGCAATGGAACCCAGATGCACTCCTTTGTGAATTGAATCTACTGAACTAGCATAATTGACACTAATGGGGAGCTGTAGGGTAGGTCCCTCAAATCATTTATTTAGAAAAATAAGTTGTTAATTTATTGCTCATCTCCTTTTCCTGCTGAAAAGCCCCCATTTATCACCTGGTCATTACCTTTACTTGGGTGACTGGTACTATAGATGGTCCTTTTTTCCATGATTTTAGCACACAGATGTCTCAAGTCTTGGAAAAAGCTATCTATCAGGCTAACCTATGATGTGTTGTTAATGTCATAGCTTAGTTTACAGTGACAAAAGTTAATACCATATTTCATAATAAGAACACACTAGTTATACTTGGCAGAAATTAGATAAATTATACTTTGGGATTGTTATCAGTAGTTCAGCTGCTGCTGAATAAGTGGACAGTATAATGGCTCAGTGGTGTCATCTCTGTTGCATATCCATCGAGTATCAGAGTTCAGTCCTGTCATCAAATACTATCTGTATGGAACTTGTGTGTTATCTCTTTACGGTTTTAGGCAAGTAATCTGTTTTTTTCCCATTTCCCATAAACATAGTCGATTGACTGTGATGGCATACACTAATGTTTATAAGTTTTTGTGTGTGTGTGTGTGTGTGTGTGTGTGTGTGTGTGTGTGTGGGCACACACATGTAATTTAATGTGTCTGTGACTGAAAGCATGCAATATCAGAATAGCAGTTTTAGTATTTATAGTGATGTATATAATGCTCTAATCTACTTTTGTGTATGTGTGTGTTTAATTAAAACTGAACAGTAGTTTCTCTTCGCTAATTGGAATTTACCAACCATTTGGTATAGATTTCTTTAAAATATGTACATAAAATTCTTTATACCCTGGACTGCCCCTCACAATCTGTCATTCTTATTTGGTACACCACTCCCAGACACCTTAAACCATGGTGGTAGACTCATTTCTGTCCCTCAGTGTTTGTGTGTGTGTGTGTGTGTGTGTGTATGTATTTAGGTTCACAGTTTCATAAATAATTACCAGAATATTGATCTGGGGGGATCTTAACAAGTATAGCCTGACATTTTCATGGTAGTTTTTGGCCCTTTGTTTAGTGTATGAGAAACCCAGAGATCAGCGGAACAAGGATGTGTCGAGACATTTAATTGTTGCCCCTATCCATGAGGGACATGGGCGCTAAACCAGGGCTGCAGTTGCATTTTCTTTTCCATTCATCCAAAGTAGATTTAAACAGAGTAAAGGAAGCATTTTGCTTACATGGAGTGGAAGATGGTTCAGTAGAAGTGGTTGGTGATACATACATATCCCTCCAATATGTTCTACTTATGATGCAAAAGAGACTAAGATCCCTTGAGGGGTATTCCCACTATCATTGGACTTGCAAATGTGTAATAGGTCAGAAAGGACTATACCCACAGCAGTGATCACATCTTAGCACCTTGTATGATACCAAAAAGAGGGCAAGGTTTGAAGAGTGTGTGCTTAGTTTTTATGATTTAGGCTCTTGATTTTTTTAGTGAGAAAGCATTGTCACCTTTGCAGCTGTGAAAAGTGTTTGGACAGGTACATTACCAAAAGGGTTATTATATTCAATGACTGGCTTAGCAGTACAGTGGAATGATTACATCTTTTGACCTCAGTGCCATACCTTCACATGTATGCTGTGTGATGAAAAAGTACTTCTTTACAACAGTGGATATGTGGTGATCGATTGACAGTTCATCTTCTGCATAGGTTCCCAGATCCCGGACTACAGGATCAACTTTCAGGCGATATTCTTGATGTAATAGTTACTAGAGGTGTCATGTTTGCCAAAAGATACTATTATATATTTCTTGGCATTTAGTTTTAGTCCATAGTTTTGATGCCTTCCTGAAGGATCTTGGTGCCCACCAGGGAGTTAATGATGGCTCCAAATTTACAGTAATTTGTGAATTTGATCAGCCATAGACTGAGCCTTTGGATGCACCACTAATAACAGGGTTTTTGATGATGTATTGCCACCCACCCTAATTTCCTGGGTTCAGGTTGTAAGCCAATTAGCTTCCAGAATAGTTGCATAAGGATTTACATTTAGCTTGGAGAGTTTATCTGCAATACCTGAGATGGTGTTGTGTGCCTTTGCGAGGTCTAGATTTGCAATGTGTACCAATTTGCCCTTATTCATTGTTTCAGTAACCTTCTAAAGAATCCAACCAGGTTAAGTAGGCAGGATCTGCCCTGGAAGAATCTGAACTGGCTTGAGTTGAGACTCATGAATTTGTAGGTTACCTATGTCCTTATGTGTTAATTCCACAATGATAGGTTTCATAGCCTTATAGATGAGGATGGTCAGGCTTATGAGTCCATAATTACCAAGATCCATTGACACCTCACCTTTGTGCAAGGTGATGAATGTTGCTGTCCTCCATTCTTTTGACACAAAGCCTGTTCAATAGCCTTTGCAGAGCATCTGACAAGTTCTGTTTCAGGCTGGCTGGTAACAGCTTGGTATGTTTTCCAGTCCCATAGAAGCAGCATTCTTGATCTTGGATAATGCTGTGAGGACTTGTTCTTAGGAGAATTGTTGGAGGTGTAGATATAACCATGTACTCTGGGAATATCAGGGGAGAGTTGGGGGAAAAGTTTGAGCTACACTGGACTGCCAGTAGATTGGCCATGTCCTCTGGGTCAGAGTGTGTGATATCAGCTCTAGCAGAGTGCTAGGGATTGTTTTCCAGATTTCTACAATAGTTAAAGAAGGCTTTTTCTGTAGCTGGTCTGATAAGAGATACATCACAGGGGACATGGCTGTCAACCCAATATAGGATCAGGGAAGTAACTGTGTGCTTTGCTGACAGTAGTAGCTATATGGGTATCAAATGAAACATTATTTTCTACAAAGACTTTGAAGTGTTTTGTTAATTTGTAGCTGTTGCATCATTTTTGTTGACATTGAAGGCAAAAGTATGTTGCACTGTACACGTGTAATAATAAAATGCTGTTTGAATACACACACATACATACATTCATTCATATACACATGCCTACAAATATTTCAACACAGGCACTGATGCCATTCTCGCTCGCCAATATACCAAAACACTTGTTCCCATAATGGGTCTAGGCTGTTCTTAAAATGATCTAAACTAATATTTGCTTTAATGTAATTTGTTAGTCTGTTCCATGCATCAGCTGCTCTGTCAGAGAACCAGTTAGTACACCTCTCATTCCTATAGAATCTTCTCTCTCTTTAATTTCTCCACATCTTTTGGGTTTCTAAAACCATGATGGGAATGGATCCCATTCCTTAGTCAAAGTATGGTTAAAGTTCATGAAATTAGTATTGCTCAATCTTTGATGTCAGCCAGAAGTGCTCTTTGCAGCACCTACAATGTGCCTAGTAATGACTCTTGCAATTCTTATGGAGCTGCATGTATTGCTAACACATTTAATATAAATGTAGATTATTTTTTATAAGACCTGTTGGAAATGTTTGGGTATCTTTCTTCCACATTGCTCGCATTTCTGACTGCAAATCCTGATATTTTATGACTTTGTGTCTCTCTGTAGGCAAGGCACTGTAGTCACTGAGTGTAGCAATTTCAATGATCAATGCTACTTCTGTCTTCTTTTCATGGACCACTATATCAGGTTTTCTCACATCCATCTTTTGAACTGTTGGCAATGGGTGTCCTCATGATGTAAACTTTTTCTATGATGCTTTGTGGCTCATGTTTCCAGTGTTTTTCATCTACTTCAATATTATAATGTTTGCGCAATCCACAGTGCAACAGTCTTTCCACATTGTTATGCCTTTTAGTATACAGTCCTTCTGCCATTAGTGTATCACAGCCAGCAAAAAGGTGTGTGACTGTTTCCAAGTCTGTTTTACAAAACTTACATTAGTTTGTTTCTCCCACATGTTCAGTGGACTTTGTAAACCAAAGTGTACGTAGCCTGCTATTTTGGTCTGCCAATATTAAGCTGAGGATCTTCCAGGAGTTTTCTATACTTGCAACTATATTTATGCATTTTTCACAATTCTTGCCTTCTCATCTGATTCTGAGAAGATGAGAAGTCTTTACACTTTGTTGCTTTCTGGGAGAATTATAGCCATGACCTAATCTGTTAACCAGACAGCTTAATGAGTTAAAGGCAAGGCAAAAGAGCAATGGTGTCAGAGAGTCACCCTGGAATATCCCCCATTGGATTTCTATCCCTGGAATAATAATTTGTCCTTTATCATGGCTTAACTGCAAAATGGTTTGCCACTCTTTTGTGGTCTCTGTGATGTACTTTATCATTGTAGGGTGTATTTTACACATTTTAACCACTCTTTTATCGAATGTGGGATACTGTCAAATGCTTTTTTGTAGTCAATCCATGACATACTTAGATTCTTCCCCTTTTTACAGTTCTCCATTATGACTTTAACAACAAATTATCCTTTTTTTCATATGACTTTTTTTATTGCCCTTTTGTTCTATTGCCATAACTGAGTTTTCTTCTAAATGACTATAAACTCTATCGGCATCAATTCCACTGTATAGTTTACATGTCATCAGAAGGCAAGTTATTGGTCTATAATTTTTAGGGTAGCTTGCAGGTTTACTCTTAAGTAGGAGTATTATTTTTCCTGTTGTTAGCCAGGTTGGTGTCTGTTTGGGGTGCGCATATAAATACTTCTTACTTATGGCTAAATCTTTGTGCAAAGATGTTAGTACTTTTAAACAGAAGTTAGGTAGTGCGTCTGGGCCTAGGGTTTTCCAGTTAGAAGCTTTTCTTAATTTTGTTTTAATCTCTCTGGCTGTTACTTTATCCAGTTTCATATCCTGTATCTTTGAACTTCTTATTGTCCCAGTCTCTTCAGTAAACACATCACACCAAATAACATTTGACAACCTTTATTAAACTTCCATAAATGTAATTGTTAACTAATATTTATTAATTACAACCAACACATGATATAGGTGAGGATAACATCCATGTAATCTTAAAATAGGACAGCATGACCCTGCTCATCCTGACCAGTAAGCATTGTCCATACCTCCACTCACTTACTTATGAAGCAGCATACCACCACTCACTTCAGATACCATTTATTGAATTATTTCCAACCAAATAAGCAGCTTACCTTCGCTTGCTTATTTACTTATCAAACAGCCTCCAACTGCTCACTTTCCATTTCCAACTCATTGAATTGAACATCAAACATCAGAGGAGGAAGAGAAGAGGGCAAGCCTGCCCCTCTTCTCCACTTACCAGCCTGACCAGGCTGTTCCCCCTCTCTCCAACCAAACTTCCTGCAACCTAACCACCATTAAAAGGCATTAAGCCAAACATCATTCAGTGTACCCCATCCGGCCTAACCAAACTGCATCCTTGCCATCATGACTTAAATCCCTGTCACATAAATAACAAAATTAGCCAATTGCCTAAACAGCTGAAAGCAAACGACTGATCTCTCTTCAATACCAATGTAACAAACAATAACCTAGCATACTCACTGTAATATCAGCAACATACTCAGTCACCCAACTACCATACCAATAAAAGCTTCATAATGATTCTTGGGTCATCACCAGCCAACTAGACAACCAAGCACTAAGCCCACTGCCACTTGAAACCATGCAGAGGCACTTAAATGATAAGCCCTTCCCCAAAGCCAAAATAACCACAGATGACAACATAACACCCTTAGCTTGACATCACCTCCTTAAATCACCAATCTTCTGTTAACCTTCCAACCGTAACTCCCAAATTATTCCCACCTCACAACCTTGTTAATGTTCCCCAAAGACTGTAAGTGGGCTGCAATGCCACCTGTAACCATGCCAATAGGAATAATTTCAAATATTGCCATCACAAGCTTAGAAAGATAAAACAGGCGTGCAGTAACATGAATTTACTGAAGGAATTTTGTAACTCCAAATCTTAATGATTTGATACTAATTGCCAGAAAACCAGCATTTTATGAAAAATGGGCCAAAATATAAAACCAAAATTCAGACATCCTAGAAAAAAACTGTACAGTAGAAGTATACTTCTTTCCCCTGGTCCCCATGAACTAGTTCCTGAAAACTCACCTATGATGCACAGCAACAAAATTCTCAATCAACCTCCCTTTCAAGTTGCCAAAGGCCATCCCACTAAAATTCTCCAAAGGGCACCAGACTGCTAAGCAATGAACCGCTTCAGTAAACCTCATGATAACTATTCGAGTATTGGGGTGACATGCAGACTCAAGAACCCAACAGCTGAATGTCCCTTCTTCCCTGCTTGTCCAAGCCTTCCCATTCAAAAATTCCTTCCCTTTATTACCTTAGCATCAAGTAAGATTGTCAAACATAACCTACATCTGCAAGGAATCCCGAACTGATAGCTCATATACATTTTCTAAATTCAGCGTAAATGTCGAACAATTTCCCCCACATGTCCTCCCTACACTAATGTCATGCATGTACCAAACCATTCTTATCAGCCCAAAACATAAGTCAAATGTTATGAATGAAACTCATTCCAGCCTTAACCTGGTATGTGACAGTAGCAGGGGTTACTTGCGAGACAGCTTAGTCTCCCAGAAAATGCCACCTTTGAAACTCCACTTCTATCAGACCACCGACTGATGCCCACTCTGCACTCCCACATCTGTGACCTCATTGTGATCTGTAAAAGAAAAGAAACTGTAAATCTTCTGCATGTGCATACATTTCTTAACATTAAGCACTGTCAAGAAGTTATCTCATTCATCGACTAGGCAAAATGTGCTCACCTGTCTAGGATGCAACACCACAGTGAAGCTTAAGATTCTTTAACAAAGTTCCACCTAAATTTTCCTCACACATCCCATGTTAATGATATAACTGATAAATAGTAGATAAAACAAAATCCTTCCATTAAAAGGCCTATTCTACAATTAGAAGCATCACATTTTGACCATCATATGAGTTTCTTTGATAGAGTTGCTACCCAGTAATCAGGATAAAGAAAATTAAACCAGTCCATACTTCTGCCAGTACAGCTGATTACAGAACCTGCGACAGCATCTCTCACAAAAAGGGAGGCTTCACATTCAACCCCCCATAACATTACCAAACCAGTGCCATACCTTAGGGAATAAGCATGCATATAATGAAGACACCCACCGTCATATACAACCACCATCTTCACTCAACCACTCAGTCCCACAAGGGACAAACATGCGCAGACCCTTATTACCACTGTGCCTCCCGTTGAACGTCTGCAGTAAGCTTCCTGTCAAGTCTGGAAACTCAATTGAGAACCCTCCCAGTTTACAGAACTGAACCGAATATGAGAGAGGAAGAAATCTGCCCATTCTGCCATGTCTGGTGAAATGCCACTGTCTGCATCCTGCAAACAGATGCAAAACTGCAAGCCAATCATAACTACATACTAGAAGAGAACATCTGACCAGAACTATAACTCGTGGCAGCATTTCTAACTTTGGGCTTAAGGATCTGCTGATAATTCATGAAAGAACCACAATGAAATGAGAAACTGACCAAAATAAGGCCAAATCTAGACATTTTATGCATACCTCACATCCAGTGATGTAACTAACCTATAGTAAATGGCAGACTTCAAAGGCAGAAGACGTGTAGTGAATGGTCATCCATTTCCTTAATCCAATCATACAAACCACCCAACTATAAAATCTGGACATCCTGTGAAAATCAGTACCCAAGTCTACTCCAAGCACCTCTTCCAAACTCTCCCCACCCACCAACTGCCAGAGAAGGCACACCTCCTGAAGGGTACCAAGTCCAAACCCAAATGGCTGTCTTCACCTCTCGAACTGCATCCGCCTGGAACTAGCCAACCCAAATCAGTTCTACTTTAAATTCTTAACTGTTCCATCTCCCCTCCATTATTTCCACCTATTTTAGTTATCTTTTGCAGTTCTACTCTATAGAGACCTAAGCACTGAACTAAAGCTGAATATCCTGTCTGTGTATTCGAACCGTGCACCTACTGCATTCAAGGCTGTAACTCTAACCATTCAATTACTGTGGATATATGGGGATGCTCAGCTTAGTTTTGTTACTGAAAAGTCAAGTAGGTATAGCATAAACAGCAAACCATTTTGTGTAAATTTACATAATTAACAAGTTTCTTTTTCAAATTTCTCTGTTAAATGTTATTCTTTTGGATTCTGTAATATGTAAGTAAAAACTGCACGGAGCCTACAGCGCATGCGCTGTGCATATAACTCTGCCACCTTAAAACCCGCGAAAAAGAGGATGCATCATTTTCTCACCCTGCCCCACCAGCAATGTCACAGGTCCAAGCAGCAATTCAAAGACGTTGTGCCATGCCACAAAATCTGAGCATTCTGTGAAAATATGGACAGCTGAGAGGTGTGCTCATGATAAGTAACTAGGTTACTCTTATGCTAGCGTTTTTGGACTCTGGAGCAATGCCTGCCGTAACCCTCCCCCTTGTCCATTAGTGCTGAACAATGCATGTACCTGACTGTCACTCTTTAGGGGAGAGTCACAACCCCTGATGCACACACTCACCCTCCCCTGACAAAAACCCACAGCTGTGGAAACACTCCCTTTCACTTACAGAAGACCACTGAGTGGCATAAAACTGAACAAGCCAAGCAAACATTGAGGTTTCCAATCTTGAACAAATGGCTTACTTGCCACAACTATGCACCATATCACATGCTAGCCATCTTTACAATTATGAAGCTTATACCTCAAACAATAACAAATGAAACCCATGCCCAAACACCTGTCATAAACTCCTTACCAAGAATCAACTACCTCCATGTCACCATGCATTATTACCTTTATACAGTTGACAATACAAATTTCTTCTAGCATGCGTTGCCCACAGGATTTGGAGTCTGACACTGAAAATTGCACGTTATTTAAAGACTTCACCATTGGCTCAGGAAACCCCCCTCACCAGTGAGATTCATGCACTACATACTATTTATTTAAAGTGTTTCTTTTATTTTTCCTTTTGGAAGTAGTTAGTTGGCTTATGTCTAGTATTACCTGGGAGTCACAGCAAATGATTATATATTTTACTAGTTGAAACAAAATAAGCAGGAGATTGTCATGTTTACTGTTACAAATAGGAGGCTCAGACTACTAATTATCTGGCAGTTGCCTGGCCTAAATGGCAATATTCCACACCTCCATTTTGCTTGCTTTCCCAAAGAGAAAGGGTGTCATAAACATGGTTGGAACAGCCCACAGAATTGTAGGTACACTTGTTCTCCATCCCACATGTATTCATTTTTGTTCTCCTCTCATACACACTTCACCACATGGATACCGCTGAGCTTCAGAGCCTTAAATCTTACAAAAGAGCCAGAAAGATGAAGCATTTTCTTTCTTTTTTTTTTTTTTGCACTAGAATATCCTCAGGTACCAGTCCAGGTCTCACACAGTTAATCTCTTAAATAGATTTAATTTTACGAAAAAAGGCATTAAATTGAGGAAGAGCACAGCTACCTCAATACCTACAGCCTATTCTGTCACTAAATGGGTGTACATCAGAGAAGTCGTGCTCATCAAGATGTTTGGAGTTACATGCACCGATAACGTATCTAAATAAAACGCGTTGCTCCTGCTATGACTGAACTGTCTTGGTATCTGTCTTCTACATTGCCCTCATTTATGCCTGCAAAATTTCCAAGACGAGTATCCCCACAAAAGCTGTACTATTGAGCCCCCCCCAAACTGCAGATGGACACCCTTAACCATCTGTGCCAACTGCCAGTGCCTAGTGGATTCATGGTTGCATGCGTTTCCGAAGATTAGACAGCTTCCCTCAGAGCAATCCTGATGTATCTGACTCTCCCCTTTTTTGATTTATTTTGTTTTGTTCAGTATTATATTCTGCTATAGCAAAATGTTTTAGTTGGGCATGGAAATCCTTAGCTAATCAGCTGGGAGCAATGTATGTTTTCTTAAATATGATGCACCTGCACAAGGCTTCTTCAGAGGGAACGTTTTGTTACAGCTGCTGGAAACTATCGCCCCCTCTGTTTAGGATTGATAGAAACCCTCAAGCATCACCACTCCTCGGATCATCCCATCAATTCCTTACCTGGCAAAATTATGACAAGCAGATTGACAGAAAGAATGTGAACCCCTCCCCATAATGGTTGTCCCACACCATGCACGTGTGGTGAAGAACTGTTACTCACAGTAACCTACAGCCAACGAAACAGTCACTTGCACAACTTCCTCTACTCTGTGGAGAAACATTACTGTGGACACCCAAACCTGACATACTGCCTAAGAATTCCATATACCGCTTGCCTTAACTGTTATCTGTGAATGTCACATTCATCTTTTCTATATGTTATCTGGCAGCACGGTAGCCCTGTTTTCCCTCTCCTAATGACAGTCAGGAACTAGCTAAGCACATGAAACTCAGATACCAGGCTCCATTTTTTTTTCTTAAGCAGAAAACTGGCTCTTTATTATCTTTGATTCATTTGAAAGAAAGTGCCATATTCAGAAAGGAGAATAGCAGTGTTCTCTGAAATATGTAGTGACCACATCTCGAAATGTGCGACACCTACAGAAAGGCTAACATGAGAGAAAGTTCATGGCAGCAACAGCTATCCCGACTCTCTCTCTCTTTTTTTTTTTTTTTTTTTTTTTTATTTATATAAGACAGCTGAAAAGCTTCCAGTCACTTTAATTTATCTTTATTTCTGTTTAGTTCTGCTGACTGTAACTTAATAATATTTAGATAACCACATGACACAAAATTTTAAAGAAAAAAGGTACATTATCTTGATAAGCCAACCCCATCCCCATCTGGAAAGCCATGCTGCTGGCCACAGCCACACACTGCAGCAATACAAAAAAGAGCCACTACAACACAGTCCTGTTACTATCATTGTCTTTTGCCCCTTCTCCTTCATCATTGTTTTTTTTCCTTTTCCTTTCATGCCCTGAACCTACCCAGAGACTGTAGCCATTGCCTTATCAGCCCTCCCAACCTACTATGCCATTCCCACTGGAGCCAAAAGGAAGGGGAAAAAATGATTGGCCCCTCTAAAATGGGTGAAGAGCGAAAAATAAGCTAATTGCCTTGAAGGGCCATATGACTAAGAGCTAAAACACTTACCATTAAGTCAAGCTCTATGCAAAAATAAAATATACATACATATTCCCCACCTCCAGCATGTGCCTTACAATTATCCCAGGCCTACCTGTCCTCCTAGTAACCTAGGTCGTCTGGGACATAAGCTTGCATAGCAAGTTCATGGCCAAAAATGCAATTCCTACACCTTGCATAAAAACCTTTAAGCCCCTCCCTACCCTTACCTCATTTCCTCCCAATCATCCCTCATTCACATTTAGTCCTATCCTCCCCTATCCTCTTAATTCTTGCTATTATATTTATCTAGCTCCACTTGAAGATGGCCCTAGACAAATCGATCTGTTACCAAACCTCATTTCTTTCTTTTACTACTTTAGCATCTCTGTTATGTTTCACAGGAACTACATAAATACTTCTCCAAAATGTATCTATTTCCACTTTTTTGGTGGTCTTTCAATTCCTTTTACGGTGTTTCCCAGTTCTCTATAAAACTTTTTTTGGTCATTAGTAAATTGATTATTTTGTACTTTTCCTTTATATTTACTTATGTATCTTCTAAGTTTTTCTGCTTGTGCTGATATTTTCAGTTTATTATTTGCGATAGTGCATGATACATCCTAATCCTTTATAATACTGCACATTGCTTTTATCACGTCTATCTTTCTGAGTATTTTTGTTGATCTGTTCCCTCTTCTATACTTTTTTAACAGTGAGACATCTGGTCTTAATTGCTTTATAGTTTTCTCTATTTGACACTTCCATGATGGTATTCAATTTCTCCCCTTCCTTTCCCTCACTACCCTGTGTTTTTGTCATAGAACTTTATCAGTTATTAATTTAGCTGCACAGTAATATATCCTGTTTACTTCTTTTATATTGCATGGATCTTCATCTTCTTTTGGCTGCTCCTGTTAGGGGTCGCCACAGCGGATCATCTGTTTCCTTTTCTTCCTGTCCTCTGCATCTTGCTCTGTCACACCAACCACCTGCATGTCCTCTCTCACCACATCCATAAACCTTATCTTAGGCCTTCCTCTTTTCCTTTTACCTGGTAGCTTCATCCTTAGCATCTTTTTCCCAATATGCTCAGCATCTTTCCTCAGCACATGTCCAAACCAATGTAATCGTGCCTCTCTGGCTTTGTCTCCAAACCTTCCAACCTGGGCTGACCCTCTAATATACTTATTCCTAATCCTGTCCACCCTCGTCACACCCAGTGCAAATCTTAACATCTTTAATTCTGCCACATCCAGCTCAAACTCATGCCTTTTTGTCAATGCCACTGTCTCCAACCCTTATGACATAGCTGGTCTCACTACCCTCTTGTAGACCTTCCCTTTCACTCTTACAGGTACTCGTCTGTCACAAATCACTCCCGACACTCTTCTCCACCCACTCCATTGTGCCTGTACTCTCTTCTTCACCTCTCTTCCCACTCGCCATTACTCTGAACTGTTCATCCCAAGTATTTAAACTCATCCACCTTCACCACCTCTACTACCTGCATCCTCACCATTCCTCTATCCTCCATTTCATTCACACACATATATTCTATCTTAGGCCTGTTGACCTACATTCCTCTTCTCTCTAGAGCATAACCCCACCTCTCCAGGGTCTCCTACACCTGTTCCCTACTCTCATTACAGATCACAATATCATCTGCAAACATCATAGTCCATGGGGACTCCTGTCTGATCTCGTCTGTCAACCTGTCCATCACCATTGCAAATAAGAAAGGACTCAGAGCTGATCCTTGATGTAATCCCACCTCCACCTTAAACACATCCATCACTCCCTCTGCAGACCTCACCGCTGTCACACTACCCTTGTACATATCCTGTACCACTCTCTGACACTCCTGACTTCCTCATACAATACCACAACTTCTCTCTAGGCACCCTGTCATATGCTTTCTCTAAATCCACAAAGACACAATGCAACTCCTTCTGGCCTTGTCTGTACTTCTCCATCAACACTCTCAGAGCAAACATCGGCTCTGTAGTGCTCTTTCCTGGCATGAAACCATACTGCTGATCACTAATCATCACCTCCCTTCTTAACCTAGCTTCCACTACTCTATCCCATAACTTCATTTTGTGACTGCTCAGTTTAATCCCTCTGTAGTTACTACAGCTCTGCACATCACCCTTATTCTTAAAAATTGGTACCAAAACTCTTTTTCTGCATTCCTGAGGTATCCTCTCACTTTCCAGGAGTTCAGTAAACAATCTAGTTAAAAACTCCACTGCCATTTCACCTAAACACCTCCATGCTTTCACAGGTATGTCATCTGGACCAACAGCCTTTCCATTCTTCATCCTCTTCATAGCTATCCTTACTTCCTCCTTGCTAATCCACTGCACTTCATGATTAACTAGCCGCACATCATCCAACCATCTCTCCCTCTCATTCTCTACATTCATCAGCCCCTCAAAGTACTCTTTCCATCTGCTCAACACACTCTCCTCACTTGTGAGTATGTTTCCCTCATTATCCTTTATCCCCTTTACCTGCTGCACATCTTTTCTAGCTCGGTCCCTCTGTCTAGCC
Organism: Protopterus annectens; assembly: GCF_019279795.1. Lineage (NCBI taxonomy): Eukaryota > Metazoa > Chordata > Ceratodontiformes > Protopteridae > Protopterus > Protopterus annectens. The sequence continues at coordinate 1,601,438,945 of NC_056743.1, read as the reverse complement.
AATCGGTACAGGTCCTTTTCTCCCTCCTTAGTGTCCATCCTTTCATACAACTCTTCATATGCCTTATCCTTAGCCTTCACCACCTCTCTCTTTGCCATGCACCTCATCTCCTTATACTCCTGTCTACTTTCTTCATCTCTCTGACAATCTCACTTCTTTTTTGCCAATCTCTTTCTCTGTATACTCTCCTGTACTTCCTCATTCCACCACCATCTCTCCTTGTCGTCCTTCCTCTGTCCAGATGTCATCCCAAGCACCTTTCTAGCAGTTTCCCTTATTAGCTATACTGTAGTTATCCAGCTATTTGGTATCTCCTCACTGCCAACCAGTGCCTGTCTTAACTCTTCCCTGAACTCCACCTCACAATTACCCTTTTTTAATTTCCACCATTTCATCTCTATGGACAGTTCTAATTACTGTGTTCATTTGTTTTATCAAACTTTTAACTTTTTGGATTTTATTGATCTTAATATGCCTATCTATCTCTATTAAAGCAAGAAGCTCTTCTCTTAGCTCATTTTCTTCTAAACTGAGGGCACATGTTTTGTTCTCCATTTTCTGAGGGCATTCCATAGAAAGTTCTATAGCATCTTCCTGTAGCAAATTCTATTCAATTTTATCTTGTGTCATCTTCTGTTCTGTCATATGGGAACTCACTGGCCTATCACTTGTCAACATTGACTGCATCAGAGTTGCCACAATTCTCTGTTCCTTTCCTTGCTGTCCATCTTCTAGTGTTGGTTCATAGGTTCATAGATAGGTACTAGGCTATCTGCCCTGGAGCCTGTACAAGCCCAGCCAAAAAGGTACCCTGGCTTTTGCCACCCAAGAAAATGATTTTCCTGTGCCACTGTCGAGCAGAGCCACAGAGGTGATCCCTGGGGTGAATTTCTTATTTCCCATCCAGTCATCAATATTTTTCTTGAAGAGTGCTAATGAGGAGCTTTGTTTGATATAGATAGGTAGTTTATTCCAGAGTATGGAAAGTCTCTGGGACAGGAATCTATCCCTCCAGCATGTTCTGTTTATTGTGGTGACAAGGTTTAGGTCCCTAGAGCATGTAGCTCGGTGGGATTGGGATTTCTTTAAGTGGAGCATGTCCAACAGCTCTGGGTTTGACATAGCTTTGTATGTTAGGCAGAGATCACCTCTGAGTAGGCGATATGCGATGGAGTAAAGCTGGAGTTTTTTGAGACAGTCTGTGTTTGAGGCAGTAATCCTCTTTATACTGGTTTCCTGTGGAAGGCTCCAAAATATCTTCATATGGCAACTGACCCAATTTTTTTCCTGTTCCACTGATTTCACCATAATTTGGATGTCTATTGCTTTTATCCTGCTTTCTGAGTTAGATTTTCTACACTGAATCCTTCACTTCACAGGTACTTCATAACCTCAGTTTCTGTTTCTTAAACTTCTACATTATTAATCTTCTTTTCTACTTTTCCTCTTTGTCTTATTTTTTTGTATTGTAAAGTTTTCCATGTTCAGATTACTTTGCTTGTATTTCTCTTTAAATATCTTTGGTGCTGCTCTTTTTGTATTGATTATTTTGGCTTTCTCCAAGGCAGCAGTGGTGCAGCGGTTAGCGTTGTCTCTTCACAGCAAGAGGTTTTTCCCGTTCGATTCTCGGCTGGAGCACCTTGTGTGTGGAATCTGCATGTCCTCCCCACAGTCATGTGACATTTAAAGACATGCAGGTAGGTGCGTGCGTGAATGGGTGTGGCTTCTTTGAAGGTTGGGCATCGGGCTGGCAACTCAGCACCATAAAAATCCACTGCCAGTTATAAGCAGAACGGAGTTCTGCTGTGGCGACCCCTAACCGGGAAAAGCCGAAAGACATTACTATTTTTGCTTTTTCCTTTGCATAAATATTACATCATATTAAATCCCTTTTTTTTCCCATGTCCAAATTTCTTCTTCAGATGTCTCCTTACTTTGAGGACTTGTTCCATCATAATGTGATGTAACCTATGTTAGACCTTCTACACCAAATCCATCACTTCGCAGGCATTCCATAACTTCAACTTCTATTTTTTTAACTTCTACTTTACTAATCTTCTTTTCTGCATTCCTTCCTCATGATATTTTTTTTATTGTGAAATTTCCCATATCTGGATGCCTTTGCCTGTATTTTTCTTCAGATATCTTTGGGGCTGCCTTTTTTGTATTGATTAATTTGGCTTTTATGCATAAATATTGCACCATATCAAATCTCTCTTTCTTTCCCATGCCCATATTTCTTTTTTATACTTTTCAAAAACCTCTAGGTTTTGTTGTTCATGTTTTCAGACTTCCTCAGATGCTTCTTTTTCCAAACAGATGAAAGTCTGTTGGTCTATTTAATGTTTTTTCATAAATCTGTTGTATTAATGAACACCCATTTTTATTTGAAGCTTCTGACAGTTTTTCTTGTGGAAGTATTTTTTTTCCCTCTCGCTCTTAATCTTTTTGTATATCTTATGTCTGGAAATTCTAGGCTTTTTGCATAATAGTAACAATACATAATTTCTTCTATACTCAGTAGTCCCCTCTATTGTCTTTATGGCTCTTCTTTGGCCTATCGGTTTTTGTAAGTTTGTGGACTGCCACTTCCTTCTACAGTAGGGCGGGCATCCTCCCCCTGGGCCTGGCCTGGCCCCATTGTAGGAATGCTTCCATATCTTGAGGATTCTACACTGTCATTTTTTCCAGTCCTGTCACCAGTGTGCTTACCAGGATTGGGCATTTGTTATTCTGGGTCTTGTGCACCCAACTATCTTTTTTAATTTTTTACCTACTTCTGAACATGATATATGCTATATAAAATACAATCTATATATCAATGATGTCTTGGTGAGATTTTGTGAAAAATAGGATCTGCCTCTTGAAGATACTCACCAAGACTGAAGGATGAATTCAGTTTCAGCAGTACTACTCTCCTTTGCTTGCTGACTTATCATCTCTCCATTCAGACCCCTTCTACATAGGTTGTCTGATGATTCTCTAGTACTTTTTGATAACCCCAAACACTCCCTGAGGTAGTTGTCTCTAAATGCCCTATATACCTGAATAAGATCTCCTTTTAGATACCTATAAGAGACACTGTACAAGTTCAGATATTTTAGCCTTTCATAATAACTTAAATTTTCACATCCGTGGATGCCCTTGGTATATTTCTGCTGTACTCTTTCCAGTTGACTTATGCTTGTTTACTTATAAGGATTCCATATTGTTATTCCATACTCAAGTTTGGGTCCAATGTAACTAACAAACAATGACTTCATCATTTTAGATTTCCTAGACTTTATAAATCTTTTTATACAACTTATCGTTCTTTTTTGTTTTTCCATAATAAATCTTTATTGTTATATTATTTTCAAACACAAATAAGAACAAAAATAACATATATTCACAAATCAAGCATTAACTAATATCACTAATAACCACACTCTATATACAATATTAATGCTTCCATGTAATACAGTTAAATATAAAAAAGCATAAGAATAAATGCAAGTAATAGACAGTTGATTACTAAATTCTCTCCACACACATAAATAATTATTAATATTTCCAAGTTGAAAATACTATGCTAGTATAATATTAAAAATCTGTTCCCAAATTTTTGGATTATTAACATTTTTATTTTGTGGGTTTAATAGTAATTTATGAGCCAATATATGTTTTGTCGCTAGAACTCTAAAGTTCTGCCATGAAGTTTTAGATGGGTCTAACCAATTTGAAGCTATATAAAGCTTCATTAATAGAAAAATATTAATATATATAATAATTTGTGATTTAGGGATCTCTCTCGGGGGAATATGCAGAATCATAAATTTCTATGATAACGTTGTACTCTGGTAACCCACCTTTTGAAGTTGGATCTTAAGGGAATTCCAAAGTTTGAAAATACATTTACAACTCCAGAACATATGAAGAAGATCAGCTGGTTGATTCTTACAGTATGGACAAGTTGGTGAATTTTTGGGATTAAATTTATGCAGGGTAAGACGTGTATAATATGCATTGTTCCAAATCATCAACTGGGTATATATTAATTTTTGAAGAGAAGTAGATTTGATGGTCAAGTCAATTGCTGTTAACAGATTACTTCTATCTGTCAGTAAGATTTTCTCTTCCCAGTAGATTGATAACAACATTTTATCATGAAATTGAAATTCTTTAATTAATTGATTTGCTTTCGTGATATATTTAAGATCCTGTTGGAGAGCTTGCCACAACAAAGAGCATCTATTAATAGCCTCTTCTTCCGGTTTAAAACTTTTAAAATAACTTATAGTGAGTTCTCTAATTTGCCTCAGAATAACCAGATAATTTTTAGGTAAGTTAAGTTCTTGCCTTATTTGGTTGGCCGAACTGTCAAGATGTTTATATATATCAATCAAAGTTAGATTAACTATCAATGGAAACTTGTTGAGATCAATTAGTTGATTATTCAATTTTAAATTAGGATTCTTATGAAAGGGTTGAAAAACCATCATATGCTGAACCAAATCTAATAAATGAAATAAATTATGTAAAGAGAGTATGTTCGTTTTGATGTGTTCAATAATCCCATAGAATTTTCAATGTATCCTTACCTAAAGAAAGTATTGCTTTAGGATTGATATTTAACTTTAGAATATATTTATAATTCAGAACTACCCAAGGTGGTGTCCACTTAGTATTATTTATATCATAATTGGCAATTCTTAAAATTCGATTAGAATTTACAGTTAAATAATACATTTCAAAATTAGGTAATTCCAGTCCTCCTCTATTTTTTGGGGTCATTAATTTATCATAAGATAGCCTGGTTTTCTTTGGTTCCCAAATGAATTTAGCCAATTCTTTATGAATCCGTTTAAAAAACGACTTCGAAAGTAATAAATTGGCTGACCTAAAAATATACAGTAATTGTGGTAATATGTTCATTTTGATAATTGAAACTTTTGCTAATATTGGCAGTCGTAAATTTTTCCATCTCCCAAAATTAGAAATTATTTGTTCCCAGATTGCTTTAATATTATTATTATAAAAGTCTTTATTATCAGTAGAGAACTCAATACCTAGATATTTAATATTTTCTTTAAATGATACCTGTCCCACTAAGGGCAATAACGAAAAGGGTTTAGGTGTCTTTAAAGGGAAGATATTGTTTTTTTTTCAAGTTAATTTTATACTTAGACACTTTTGAGAACTCATTAACAGCCTTCAATAATTTTTCAGTATCTGATAATGGAGATGTACAATAAATGCTAAGATCGTCAGCAAAAGCTGCCATTAATATTTTAGTTCCAGAAATTATTGGGACATTATGATAAACATTTTGTTTAATATATAAAAACAATGGTTCAAGATAGATATTAAATAATAAAGGGGACAAAGGGCAACCCTGGCGAGTTCCAGTCTTAATCTGTATTCTTTTAGAGAAGATTTTATTAATATACAATGTAGTATAGGGATTACTATATAATATTTGTAACATTTGGACAAACTCATGTGATATATTAAAATACGGTAAAAGATCAAACAAGAAATTTGTATCAACCCTATCAAAGGCTTTCTGGGCATCAATTATAAGGGCATAAATATTTAAATTATTTTGCTTAGCATGCTCTAACATAGTATGTAGTGTGAGTGTATTATCACTGGTTTGTCTACCTGCCATAAAACCAGTCTGTTCTTTAGAAATGATATGAGTCATGATTCTCTTCAGTCTAGATGCTATAATAGAGGTTAGAATTTTCATGTCTACATTTATTAATGATATCAGTCTATAATTATCCAGATTTTGAGGATCTGAATTGGCTTTATACAACTTATCATTCTATAACTACCATTAGCCAACTGGTTGATATGATTATAAAAATTCATAGCTGGATCTACCCAGGTCCTTAAATGAGTCTACAGTTTCAATCACTGTGTGTTGTATTAAATATTCACCTTTCAATTTATGCCTCCCAAATTTCATAAGCTTAGTTTTTGATGCAAAACAGTGTGATATGATGGGTTTATATTAAATCAGCGAATGCTTAAAAAAACTAACACTGATTTATCGACCTCATGTAAGGGAAAGCTTACAATCCCGAACACTTAGAACAGGGACTTTTTTTCCCAGGGAAAGAAATAGCTGTTCCACAAAACAAAATAAATAAAAACTTTAAAACATTGCATAAAATGGGGGTGCTGTGCCCCACACATCTCCCTACTTAAATATACCAACTCCGAGATTGCACTACAGTAAAAAAAACGGCAAAGTAATGGAGGCGGCCAAGCAATTTCTTTTCCAGGGAAAGAAATCGCTTATATGCCGTTTCGCTATTTTTCTGTTTTGCGCTTTCAAGTTCGATCAAGATGCATTTGAAGGAATGTGTCTTTGATTATATAATAGGAACCTGATATGACTGGGGTTAAAGCACAATGCTCCCAAGCTTGCACTCATCTACATATCTGGTGAGCCAGGCAATGAAATTAGGTTTTGGCATCTAAAAAAAGGATACAAAAAAGAGAGTGGCCCCAGGACTGAGCTCTGAGGGACTCTGCTACGTATAGGAGTCATCATAGTCTTACTCTGTTGTATATGAGCATGTAGGCAGCTGGACACAAGTTGTTAGGGCTTTTTTTGTGTCTAGGTCACTGAGCTTATGTATAACTGCATCATGGGTTATGGTGTCAAATGACAGATCAAGGTAAGTTGTATAGATAGATAAAACTTCATCAAGGGCAGAGTACTCAGAAATGTAAATAATATGAGTTGACTATACAAGATCTATGTTTAACAGAACCATACTGGGTTAAGTTATGAAGCAGTACATTTCACCTTTTTGTCTGAATAAGTTCCATGACTATTCTCTCCATATGGATGAGTATGTATATGCCACAGAAAATGAAGAAAAACTAAGTGAAGAAAATAAATCTATTACAGTGAAAAAACTTCTAAGGCATATGGACAAAAAATACAACACACAAACTGGTGGTTTTTAACACTTTCATTCCTTAAATATCCTTATATTATATTTATTATATTATATTATATTTATACACACACACACACACACACACACACACACACACACACACACACATATATAGATAGATATATGTGTGAAGCTATGTGAAGATAGATATAGTTCTCTCTCTCTCTCTATATATATATATATATATATATATATATATTTATATATGTATATACACCACACACACACACACACACACACACACACACACATACACACACACACACGCACACACACACAAATGCCTCTTTACAGGTCCACCCAGGATCACTAATAAGTGACTTGATCGAAGCTTGCACTAGAAATTCATGGAAAGTAAAAACAGTACCACAGTATGAGGCCCATTAACATCCCATAGGCTTAACCCTCTGAGCTAAACAGCCAGTTATTAAAAGCCAGAAGAACTTTGACATGTTAGTCTACAGGAATATAAATACAAGGTATATACTGAAGTCAATGGAAGTTCTTTGATAATGAGTAAATATGGCTCATTTACATATCTAGTTGATATAAGCAATGCTTTTCTTCAGTGAATGTCATTTGGCCAAAGGAACTTGTCTGAAACTGACCTTTAGTGAAAAACAAACTTTAGAGAGAAAATAATTTGAAGTGAGTGTTCTTTCATACAGTATGATATCTCTGCAACCTTATTTTAAATGAAACAAAGCCAAAATTACAACATATCAAGGTAAAAGATACAGCATCCTTAATGAAACGTCCATTTAGCAGTTTAGACCTGATGAATCATTTAATGAACCTGAGCTGAGTGATTTGTACAATTTTGACATTTTTTTACTGAAATACATGCTTTCAGCTGTTATCTCATCTCCCTGTATGCATCTACCTCAGCTGTTTTCTCCTGACCCTACACAACTACATCAGCTGCTATCTGCTAGGTAAATGAATTCAGATTTTGAGCCAAATTCATCTGACTGAAGCCTTGCTTCTAAGTTTGAAAATAGAATTTTTGATCCATTTGTATTTTATATCTCATTAGTCAGCATGTTTCCTTTAACATCTCTAGTTTTGTTTTTACACTGCCTTTCATGCAAAAGCTACTATTAACATTTATAATAGCCTGCTGACGTCTTTACTTGATACATCCCTCTTAGCTCTGTCTTGTATTTTCTTTACTATCTTTATAAAATCCTTTCCATTGCATAAACTCTTCTTTTTCCTTATGATATTGACATTGTCATATTCAGGAAATGCCTAATGTGACACTATAAATAAAACACTTTCAAAATAACCTCTTCCCAGCTTTAAAAGGGGTCCTTATTAATTACAGGTCCACTTATACTTTTACCAAAGAAAATGTCATTTCTGTCCGGAACTCTGTGAAGAGTCAGCAAATGCTTTTCCACATGAACTTTGAATCCGTAACCCTAGAAAGATGGTAACTTCCATAAAATACTTAGACATTTGTTCATTTTCTCTTTCTTGTACATTGTTAATAAAGATGTTCTGAAAGAAGCTGCTCACAAATGAATATAAAGGCTCACAAATTAAGATGGCCTACATCATCTAGTTTATTTTTGTCTTGTGAGCCTCAGTTGCTGTTAGGTATCCTCAGCTCAACTGTAACTTGCCTTTATTTGCATTTTCTTTACTGAAAACTGATTTATTTTCCCTTACAATTAAATAAATTCTGTTGTTAAACATGTTTATGCACTGGCTGTCTCCTGAAACCAAGTAGATTAAGAAAGATTATTACTATTATTATTATTATTATTTTTGTGGTTAACCGCTGTACCTCAAATAATACCCTTGCCGGTCATTTACTTGCTACACTAGATTCATAAAATACTTATCTTGCTTTCATTTTTTTCATTTATCTGCCAGAGAAATTTCCCATTAGCCTAGGTCACTTAGAATAACCTTTCCCCTTAAAAACACGTGCCACTGAAGACCTTCATTCCTTCATTACTGAACTCGGACATCACAATGAACATAAACGCTCCTACCACTTTTTCTTTATGACATAAATCATCTCTTATTGTATCACTCCTTTGTTCACGTTACCATTCATCTACACTGCACTATAACAACTGACCAAATTATTTTCAAAGTACTTAAGAAAGTTCAACATCTGTAACCCCCTTTTTAACTTTAGGTTTAAACACTGCATACTGAATTTGTTGTGCTTGCTTTAATTATTTCTGGATCTAAATCACTTTATTAGAACATATTATTATGTCTGCATTGAATAAGTAAACCTCAATAACAGAATAAAGTATTAACTAATATGTCACTTATTGGTTCTTTATAGCTTCAGCCATTTTCTTTCGTGACTATCTATCTCTCAGAAGTTGGCAATGTATGTGCTGCAATAAACAGCATAAGTATTACCTGTTTGCTGTTTTCTTTACTGATGTGTGTGCCTTGCCCTGTGTTTATACCTTCTAAAAGGATTATGAAGATTTTGTAAGATTCACCCAATAACTAAAATGAGATTAGTGCTGAGTTCGTGGTCAGAGCATTTTCAGGAAATTAAATAAAGTCAAGAAGAAATGACATGGTTATTTATATTTCATTAGACTTATCTATTTGCTACCCAGGCTGGTGGATTGGCCTAAAAGCCCTTTTCAGCCACAACCTGGACTCTGTCTACAACCACAGGGAGTGTAGAGAATGAAGGAGAGGCAGTCAGGAGGGATACAATCTGATTATTAAATACAGCATACTGTATAAAGCAGAATACAAATATAACATACGGTACATAGTAAGATACCATTTAGTACAAAGTACAATATTTTTACTAGAGAGCCTCAGTGTCACTTACTGTGTCAACAAAAATAGGTACTTACGTATTATAGCAACCAGATTTCGAGCAGGACAAATGGCTCATTTCCAAGCGATCAGTTCAGCGATGATACTCGGCTTATTTTCAGTTCGAGACATGGATGGCCATAGATTTCCAGAGGAGAATGTTACCATCCATGGGAGTAACACATCATTTAGGGTTAAGATCGACAAGATGATCACTGTTTTCTTTACTGCGTGGAGCTTCATGTGCTCCAGGTACTTCTACTTACGGGAAAAAGTGAAAGGTTTTGTCGGCTTTCAAAGCCATAAACAGTTAACTGATGGTGTCAGAAGGGCAGTATAATGCGGGGTGTTTGGATAAAGTACTGAGGAGTGAAGTCAGTGAATAATACTTTACAATTTCTGAGTTCCTCTCCTTCAGAAAACACATGGGAGAACAGATGCTGTTATTGGAACAACTTTGTAAGTGTATTAAAGCAGCTTAAGGACACGTTACTGGAACTGACAGCAGTTACAAACCATTTTGTATGCTGCCACTGTCCATTGCATTTTAGGGCAGGCAGATTTTATTAAGTAATGTGGGTCCCGACTGCACCTTTCATAACTGTCACTCCCTGCATCGGCAAGAGTAGGGCTTGGAAATGAACCTTTTGTCCTGCACGAATCTGGTTGCGATAATACGCAAGCACCCAAAAATATACAGTAATTCTGGAGTAGCACCAGCTTACAATAAACAGTAAAGTTACTGTCAATTAACTGATTTCATTTCATCGTGGAATAGAATTCCTTATAGTGTATCTCTAAGCACTTACATTGACATTCTGACAGGCAGTAATCTTTGAGCTCATCTGGAATCCTTGCAGAGTTATTAGCACATTCACCAGAAAGTGGTTCCAGTAGGCAGAACATGTGTCAGAAGATGCATTTTCGCCAGCTACAGTCCCAAATGGGGTATATTTGGGGAAAAGGTGCCCTCACTATTACCTCTAAGGCTGTATGAAATAGACATGATAGTATAAGTTGAATGGGTAGGGGAAGATAAATGCATAAATTAACTTGTATAAGAAGGTAGGAAGCAGCTGTGTTGTTCTTCCAGTCACTGGTAGCTAGTTAGGCCTTCTGAAGTATGTGGTAGTGATAAAGAGCTTGGGTATTTGTTAGAAAAGTCACGCAGAAGCTCTTATTTTCAGCAGTTTGCAGAAAGGATGTGTCATAAGAGAAATGTAGAGAGATTACAGCATGTACTCTAGCTTTGGGACCATAACATTTTTAGTAAGAGATTTATATTGTATCTAGTGTTAGAACATTACATATCCTGTATCTTAGTTTTAATAGTAGCAAGACTTTGGAAAGAGCTTTCATAGACAAAGAAAAGGTTAGGGTCCATGTGGAGGCCCATTAGATATATGTGTTCAGAGATCTGGTTGATCATATAATATTTTTTAAATAAACCAGAATGGCTTCAGTGGTGAAAAAACGATCCACTAGGTGTATGATATAATACAATGCACTTTATTAACAACACACACAGAGGAAAAAATAAATAAATGAATGAATAATACTAATCCAAATAGACCAAATCCAAGTGCTTTCGTCTCCTGTGTAGTAGGAGACTTTTTCAAGAAGAGAGCATGCCTAACAACTGAAAACATTTATACCATCCTTAATTAAATTCCAAACCAAGACACCAATCATTTTCTGTTTCCACTAATTAATCCATTAGTGTAAGGTATAATAAATTAAAGGTGTAACACAATAAAATGTGCAATAAAATATGCAGTTCTACTCCGACCAAACAATACAAATATTAAAACATACATGTGTGTATACTGTTTATGCAATAGAGTCAGTTATCATGAAATTAAAAAGTATATAACTAGTGTACTTGTGTTAGGTTTTACAAGTATATACACATACGTGCATGTTTATGTAACCTGTTCACAAAAATTCATGAATATATGAATGAATAAGTATCTATTTAAATAAAAGTGTAAAATACGTGTGAGTATATGTAACTTATATACACACATAAAATTCATTTTAGAGGATCAGAATGCACATAATTAATATTCATTACCAACAATATACATATATGTTGGTATCATAAAAAAATTTTTAAAAACATAATAAATGAATATAAATGTATTTATAATAAATTAATCAATAAATGCATGAACATATTATATTAAACACTTAAAAATCGTTGAATAACCACCTATGTTAAAATACAATGTATAACAAATTCACCTGTCTAAGGCCTTTAATTTCAAAAAACAGGTAATTGAAATAGAATCATTCAGACCTGGTCATTGAGTAGCATTCGTTCTTAATTGCCATAAGGCTTCATTCATTTCCAAATATAAAGGCCATGGTCCACCCCCTGGATTCACTTCCATACGTTCTATAACAGTAAATTTAAAACCATGATCCGGCCATTCATTACAATGCCTTTCCAAAGCATTTATATATTTTTTAGTTTAATGTCCCTCAAGTGCTCATAAATACGAGCCTTTAACTTTCTTTCTGTTTTTCCAATATAAAACAGGTGCATTTGCAACAAAAAGCACAATAAACAACTCTTTCAGTGTTACATTTTTTTTTCAAGGAAACTCTAATGCCATTAATGTTAAATTTCATGCCTTCTATTATATATTGGCAATACTCCCTCAAAAACATACTTGAAAACAACACCCAAGTTTATAGTATTGGAGGTATGAGAAAATGCGGATCTTGCAAGCATTGCCAATATATAATGGAAGGCATGAAACATTATTTAAGAGACTCATGGCGTCTATTAGAAATTCTTAGGGATTTTGAGTTAAATAAAGGACAAATTTAGTTTGGTACATTGGATGTTAAGTCATTATACACCTCAATAGATCAAAAAAGAGGTGTTGAGTACCTTAGAGAATATCTTACTAAGTACACTAACTTTAGTAATGTAAAAGTCAATACTATTTGTAGTTTGATGGACTTGGTTTTGGATAGCAATTTTTTTAAATTTAATAAGTCCTTATATAAACAAACTTCTGGAGTAGCCATGGGGGCAAGGGTAGCCCTCGCATTTGCAAATTTAGTCATGGCTAACTGGGAGTTGAAATTTTTGATTAAACATCATTGTTACAAAAAAGTGCAAATTTATTACAGATACATTGATGATTGTTCTTTTTATGGACAGGTACACATGAGGAGTTTCTAGACATGGTAAAATACCTAAATTCTACTACTGACTTTTTGGAATTTAAAATCAGTGGTTTTGGTGAATCTATTAATTATTTAGATTTACACTTGAGTGTGGACAAAGATAAAAACAGGTTTATCAGTAGTGTTTATAGGAAACCAGTTTTTGCTAATTAGTATCTACACAAGGATAGTCTATATCCACAGCACATGAAAAAAGGAGTCGTAAAAGGACAGATTATAAGGTTGAGTAGACTTACTTCCGATGCTGACACATTTCAAAAGGAAGTTTTATTTTTAAGGACACTTTTTCTTTCTTGAGGTTATACCATGGAATGGTTAAAGAAAATAGAAAGGGAAGTAATGGTCTTGAGAAGGGGGGTGGCTTCCCCATACTGCTTTCTGGTGACATCATGGTAGGTCTGGTGTTAGATAGTACATCAAACACTTTAGAAACTGGTGTTTGCAATTACATGACTGCCTTTCCTATACTTATAGTGAATGAAATGTGGTACATCAAACAGATTATAGAAATTAATTGGAAAATAATATTAGGAAACAAAGAGTTAGTTGCGACAATAGGTACTAAACCAAGGTTTACTTATAAGAGAGTGATTAATATTAAGTCCATGTTAGAACTAGGAAACAACAACAGGGTTAACAACAATATAAGATCAGTTTGTAATAAGAAAGGCACATATGCATGCAGAAATTGCAAGCAATGTAGATTTATTAGCAACACTTCTTTTATAACTTTAAGTCATTTAAATCAAACTTTTTGGGCAAAATACTGCTATAATTGCAACAGTGAATATGTAGTTTATATGGCTAACTGTGTATCATGTGATGATTACTACATTGGAAAGACGTTAATAAGTTTGAAATGTAGGATATACGAACACAATTTAGCCATAAAAAACAAAGATAAAACAAATTCACTGGCCAAACACGCTTTAATATGTCATGATTTCACAAGGTTTGAATTTTTTGTTTTGGAAAAAATAGAGGAGGCTTTGTTTGAAGGTGATCTAAACAATACACTAGAATGTAAAGAAACACTGTCGCAGCTATTTTTGGGTGCAGATAAAGCACCAGGACTTAATGAATCTATAAACTTAAAATGTTTTTTAGTAAACAGATAACTTTGTTGTTTAGTAAATAGACAATACTGACACAATGGTTTCATTTATGAGTTTTAAAATAAGTTATTTTATTGATTTAAAGAATATATATATTTAAATAGATTGAAAGTCTTTTGAGAACATTGTATATCAATTATTGATTGTTTTGAAGTCATTTCCTGTTAAATTAATAGATTTTGATATAAAAGGAAGTTAGGGTGGGGTAAACTTTTATTTCTGAAGAAGTTCACGGAATAAATAGTGGATGAAAGCACTAATACATCTTTCCTGAGTGATCATTGGGTTTGCAGCTAGGACTGTTTTTTTGTGTTTCGTTTTGGTTTTAAAGTTGGTTCCAGTATTTATATATATATATATATATATATATATATATATGTATATGGTTCCCTATCAGAAGCCTGAAACACTATAAGCTTGAAAATCAAAATCCTGAAACCAAAAGCCTGAAAATTCAAAATCCCAAAAACCCAAAATCCTGAAACTCAAAATCCTGAAAACACAAATAATGCTAATATGTCACTATAAAGACACTAATATCTACCAACTGACCCTGACCCTAACCCTAATGTCCGTCACTATCGCACACTCACCTGACCCGCGCCCTAACCCTAACTCACTTAAACCGCCCCTAACCCCAATATTTGTCACTATTGCATACATGCCTAACCTGCGCCCTAACCCTAACTCACTTAAACCGCCCCTAACCCTAACATAAAACCAACGACACTGACCTGAACCCAACGCATGACCTAACACCACAGGGCTAACAATAGCAAAGCCACAATGACGTCAGTATGTCCATTTTGTGTTTTCAGGATTTTGAGTTTCAGGATTTTGGGTTTCGGGATTTTGAATTTTCAGGCTTTTGGTTTCAGGATTTTGATTTTCAAGCTTATAGTGTTTCAGGCTTCTGATAGGGAACCATATATATATATATATATATGTATATATATATATATATATATATGTATATATATATATATATATATATATATATGTATATGTATATATGTATATGTGTGTATATATATATATATATATATATATATATATATATATATATATATATATATGTATGTATATATCTATATATATATATATATATATATGTATATATATATATATATATATATATATGTATATATATATATATATATATATATATATATATATATATAAATATGTTTATATATATACACACACACACACACACACACATATAATAGATATAGATAGATAGATATTTTTACGAATAAGGGTGATGTACAGCGCTGTAGTAACTACAGAGGGATTAAACTGATCAGTCATAGCATGAAGTTATGGGAAAGAGTAGTGGAAGCTAGGTTAAGAAGGGACGTGATGATTAGTGATCAGCAGTATGGTTTCCTGCCGGGAAAGAGCACTACAGATGTGATGTTTGCTCTGCGAGTGTTGATGAAGAAGTACAGAGAATGTCAGAAGGAGTTGCATTGTGTTTTTGTAGACTTAGAGAAAGTATATGACAGGGTGCCTAGAGAGGAGTTGTAGTATTGTATGAGATAGTCCGGAGTGTCAGAGAAGTATGTAAGAGTGGTACAGGATATGTACGAGGGTAGTGTGACAGCGGTGAGGTCTGCTGTGGGAGTGACAGATGCGTTTAAGGTAGAGGTGGGGTAACATCAAGGATCAGCTCTGAGCCCTTTCTTATTTGCAATGGTGATGGACAGGTTGACAGACGAGATCACACAGGAGTCCCCGTGGACTATGATGTTTGCAGATGACATTGTGATCTGTAGTGAGAGTAGGAAACAGGTGGAGGAAACCCTGGAGAGATGGAGATATGCTGGAGATATGCTCTAGAGATAAGAGGAATGAAGGTCAGCAGGACTAAGACAGAATATATGTGTGTGAATGAGAGGGAGGATAGAGGAATGGTGAGGATGCAAGGAGTAGAGGTGGTGAAGGTGGATGAGTTTAAATACTTGGGGTCAGTAGTTCAGAGTAACGGTGAGTGTGGAAGAGGGGTGAAGATGAGAGTACAGGCAGGATGGAGTGGGTGGAGAAGAGTGTCAGGAGTGATTTATGACAGATGAGTACCTGTAAGAGTGAAAGGGAAGGTCTACAAGAGGGTAGTGAGACCAGCCATGTTATATGTGTTGGAGACAGTGGCACTGACAAAAAGGCAGGAGTTTGAGCTGGATGTGGCAGAGTTAAAGATGTTAAGATTTGCACTGGGTGTGATGAGGGTGGACAGGATTAGGAATAAGTATATTAGAGGGTCAGCCCAGGTCGGAAGGTTTGGAGACAAAGCCAGAGAGGCAAGATTACGTCGGTTTGGACATGTGCTGAGAAGGGATGCAGAGTATATTGGGAAAAAGATGCTAAGGATGAAGCTACCAGGTAACAGGAAAAGAGGAAGGCCTAAGATAAGGTTTATGGATGTGGTGAGAGAGGACATGCAATTGGTTGGTGTGACAGAGCAAGATGCAGAGGACAGGAAGAAATGGAAACAGGTGATCAGCTGTGGCGACCCCTAATGGGAACAGCCAAAAGAAGATGATGATGAGATAGATATATGCACATCTTTATCTCATTTGTCTCTCTAGCTATCTATATGCGTATATATTATGTATCTATCTGTCTGTCTATCTATTTATCTATCTATGTTTATTTATTTATTTAATTGTTAATGGATGTAGAAGCCTGATGTAAGTTGCCCATTTTCAGACTTAGCCCAGGGATTCAAGGTGAAAACAATAGAGAATCATTATTTGAAATATTTAAACTGACAGCATTTTATATAGTTCACAGAATGTTTAAATGAATAGAGTAAAAACAAAGACATAATCACAAGCAAGATAGAGGAGCAAACAAGTTAAAAGAGTAGATCAACAGACCTTGTGGATAAATACATATTATAAAAAAATATATTTTAAGCAATATGCACATGAATTGTACTATTTACAATAATTATACTGGTAGCATCAAGAATATAATAAAGGTTAGTTCTCACAGAAAGAAAGGAATGAGAAATGTATGGAAAATAATGAACAGGATTGTAAGGAAGAGAATAACAGGGCTGGGAAAAATTCTGGTGGTGGTCTCCATGTTGTAGCAAATGACATAAATGACATTACTTTCCTGGTCTTCACTACAGTGCAAAACATGCATGATATGGCATGCCTGGATGATTAGGTATGTCCCAAACACCTACACTCAAGTTAGATATGCCTGGAACACCCTTCTTTTCTTCCATGTATGGCTGTGCTCGTGTGGTGAGAACAGGGGGCTGCTGCCATTATCAGTGATACTGATGTCCCAGAAGTTTCAGCCAACATATATGTTCTTTGGCATAATGGTGGAACTTGCTAAAACTGAGCAGCTAAACCTACATTCACTGTGCACAATGACAGACTATGACAGGGCTATGCTAAACAGCATCAGTGAAACCTCAGATGTCTGTTCCATCTATCACAGTGTATTTGGTGACAGATGCAGCACATCAGTCTATAAAAGGGGTCACTGATATGGACCCCACATGTTCACTGTGACTGAAGCGTTTCAGACTGACCTACTTCTCCCCTGAGGACACCTTGGAAACCTCCATAATCCTGCATGAGTCAGCAGCCCTAATTAGGTATTTTGATAGGAAATATATATCTTGGGGGCCTACATTGTTTACACCCACTTTTTGGTTAGTGTATCTCACATTAGTTCTAAACATCCACAATCCCAAAATGTAGTGGATTCACAGCACAGTAGGTTGCAGTCTCTGATGAGATACTACCCAGTGTCCATCATAATAGTAGCACAGTCTTTGAGGGTAAACATGGTTGCCAAGCTACAATAAACTGATAACCAGGAATGAGAGTACATATGCCTCTGTTGCCTGCCATGCATGCATACATCAAGCCCAGTGATAGACATCTGTCATTCTAAAGCTATGCATGCCACTATTTGGTTACAATCTACTACCTGTTACCCTGATACAGCCAGACTGACCCACCTTTTGCTATATAGTCTTCTTACCTCTCAGTATTTCCCTTCTGCAGTCGGTATATCTCTGGAAGCTATGTGACAAGATGGTCATCTGTGTACCATCTGTTCTGGACATATTCAGCAGTCAATGTTACACATCCATGTGTATTATACTATCATCTCTAACCTGGTGACTACTGTCATCTTTCTGATTATGCTTGCTGTCGACTTCTCTGAAGCTATATTACCAGCTTCAGGAAAAACAGATACACTCCCTTGCACATGTCCCTAGCAACTGATATGTGTATCCATGGGCTTCTTGTATCCATTGGTATCTTTTTGATTAGTACTGATGGACTCATTTTCACTCGCCTTTCTATCCATGGCATCTACATAGCACACACGTGCATGAAAACAAGCACTGTGCCACATCTGTTGGCACACTGCTATAACTTGTTTTTAGCTTAAATGCTTTCCAAACATTTGCTAAATATAAAAAAATGAGTAGCACGGTTTCTCTCTCTCTCTCTCTCTCTCTCACACACACACACACACACACACACACAGTTTTTCACATTTCTGGTGGCTGATGTGCTGCTCCTTTCACATTGTGACATTCTCTTCTGACTTCCCCCTTCACATGCATAACTCCCAAAATTAAGACACCCTTAAACTCTGCACGTGTCTTCTGCCATCACAGTTTCCATCTTAGTAATGGCAAGTGTTCACATCTGTAGATATTGCTGTTCTCATTTGAATGTTGCTGGATTGACTTATACATCATTCTTTTTACAAAGAGTTCTGTTAAATTTACATTTGCATTTCTGAGCTTCATAGTCTAATCCTTTGACCGTGCAACGGGAGCCTTTGAGTTTTAAGTAGACCCAAATATCACGGACACTGTTTTAGGGGTTGAAAGGCTGTTTTGAGCTACTTGGTGCAACAAAGAATTATATTTTTCTTGAAGTTTCCTTTGTAGATCAGTAATATAATTTGCTATGATCTGTTAAGAGGTTGTCATCAATAAACACTATTAACCTAGTTCATAATAGATTAGTAGACAAATCATACAGAAAGAGTGAATAAAATTTGGAGAGGTTGCAAAGGGAAGGTCTATTTCTTTGGAAAACACAAAGGCTTTGGTTTTTGGAGCAGTTGATGGTGTGTATGTGTGTGTGTGTGTGAGGCAATACACTGTTCAAGGAGCAAAAACTGCATTTCTCCTGGGTTTTTCAGTTTAGTGAGGGTCTGCTAGATGTAAAAAGTTTCAGGGGGATTTGAAAAGGATTTGCTCAGTTGCTGAATGAACATGGCAACCTTTTCAGATTTGACCTGTCAAGTTCAAGAAACAGGTACATTAGAATCTTACACAATCCCAGTCACATGTAAACCACAAGCATCATGTGTTGATACAAAATCTGCCACTAAATATTCCACTGACACACTGAGTACATTACGTTTAAATGCATTTGTACCTGATGCTTGGTGAAAAGCCACCATAACTCACCTACACAGTATTGGCTGCTCTACAGACCCAGGTAATTACAGGCCTTCTACCTCACTATCCTTGGAACATATTATAGCAGAACTCATTTATGGAGATACAGGCAACTTAACTGATCTCAACCTAATTCAGTCTGGTTTTGTGAAAGACAGGTTCTGTTTCCTAATGCAAGACAATTCTTTGACTATATTATCGAGGCTGAGGACAGTGGCCACTGGGTGCACACTACTTATCTTGATGTGGACAAGGCTTTTGACACTAACCCTTTTGCTGGTATTAATGAAAAATTAGACAAATGTAACACAAATTCCAGCATTATCTGCAGGATTGCAAATTCATTGTCCAACAGATCCTAAGCTGTAAAAGTTGCCAGTAATCACTCTGAATGTAAAGTTGCAATAAATAGGATATGTCTGGGATCAATGTTGGGCCTTTTCCTGTTTGGAATTTAGTTTGCAGACATCCATGTCAACATAGCAGAAGTTTGCTTGACAAAGTTTTCTAATAACTGAAAGCTGGGCATCATTATCTGATAATCCGCTGATAGTAAACTCTTCCAACAAGGGTGGAATATGTACTGACAATGGTCTTTAGTTAAATTCAGGAAAATGCAGCATAGTAGCATCTAAAGCTGCTCCTACCGCATACATTGTAAATGTTACTCCTCTTCAGACAGATACCGCCATGAGGCATCTAGGTATTTAATGTGGATAGCTTTCTTTCATTCGATCATCATCTTTTCACCACAGTCAGGAAATCCTTTCTTCTGACCCAGTTCATTTTCAAGGGAATATCTTCAAGGTCAAAAAACGTAATTTTACTGCTGTACTTTTCCTTCATCAAGCACAACTGGAAAGCCCTGACAATTTTCAGCCAAGAAAATCAAATGCCTTAAGTTTTGATAGAGCAGAATGTCATAAATCTTTCAACTATCCTAAAAGGTTACGGCAACTGTCCTTATACACAGTAGACAACCAGCAGTTCCAAGATGACCTGTGTCGCGCTTTTCATGTCAAGAAAGATCCAGTTCTATCTGTCTCGAACTATTTCAACCTGACAACCTAAACCTATAGCAACAAATAAAGAAGGCTAACAGGAAAAATAGGTTCCTGCCTCAATGCATTACCAGTCTATGGAATAAGGTACTGCTATCATGTCATTTAAAGCACAGCTAGTCTTGATGACTGGATGATTAGACACAGATTTACACAAGGGCTATCCTGTACGACCATACTCGATTTCAGAGGATAGCACTGTTAAGTGTTTGTAAAGGGTGTGTCTACTTAAAGATGTAGATGGGCTAGACATCTAATGAAAACTGTTTGTGTACCTGCAACTGTTCTTATGTTACTTTATTTTAGGTAACATAAAAGTCTTCTCCTCTGGGTACATCCAATGTATTTTATATTGTTTATTTCATCAGCAAAAATTACTTCCTCAGATACGTTGGATACAGCAACACTTATCCTTTGTTGATTTAATTTGCCATTTCAAAGATCTATGAGAACTCAGCCATTTATACTAAAGTAAAAGTTGTGGTTTCTTTGTCTAATTTATATAGGATAAGATAAAACTGTCAATTAAGTAATCATTACATGGAAATTGTATCACTACCACTAATCCAGAATCTGGAAAAAGTTACAGTTTGCTTCTACTCTCTTGTTAAAATGTCAATGTTTGTGTTCCAATAAAAAAACTGAAATTTATACTGACAACAGAAACTCATCCACATCTGGCAGAGCCAGTTCAACTGGTAGGATGTCAGTAAATCAAAATATACCAGCTTTGCCAGTACAAAATTGCTTTACACTGTTTATGCCCTTTTTCTCACTTTAGTGCAATCTTAGAGTTGGTACATATGGTTTACTATTAGTTGATTGAACTATATTTGACTGAAAATCAAGTGTTTGAAAGAATTTGACTAAAAACCAAGTTGACCAAAACCAATTTTACTGAATCACATGTCATTAAAAATATTCAACATAATAAATTACAGCATAAAATGTATTTCTGAAGGGGGCAAGCCCCCTCCACCCTCCCCCATATGAGGTGCTTTGTGCCCATACCCCCTTAATAATATCCTAACCCCACAGCCGTACAACCACTTGAGAAAAGAAAAAAACACTGCACACAGTGAATCGGTACATATAGGTTCATAGGTAGGTACTAGGCTACTGGCCCTAGGGCCTATATAAGCCTAGCCAAATGGTACCCTGGCTTTTGCCACTCAAGAAAATTATTTTCCTGTGCCCCTGTCAAGCAGAGCCACAGAAGTGATCCCTGGGGTGAATTTCCTATCTCCCATCCAATCATCAAGATTTTTCTTGAAGAGTGCTAATGAGGAGCTTTATTTGATATAGATAGGTAGTTTGTTCCAGAGTATGTGAAGTCTCTGGGACAGGAATCTATCCCTCCAGTATGTTCTGTTTATTGTGGTGACAAGGTTTAGGTCCCTAGAGCGACAGGGTTTAGGTCCCTAGAGCGTGTAGTTCGGAGGGATTGGGATTTCTTTAAGTGGAGCATGTCCAACAGCTCTGAGTTTGACATAGCTTTATACAACTAAGTATTAGTATAAGTACTTCATCAGTACTTGAGTGCCCCGTTACTTATATAAACCAACGCCGAGATCACACTCCAGTGAGCAAAGGACAAATTCATGGTCCTCACTGTACCTCAACCTTGCTCATCCAAATACTGGCAATGATTGAAAAGTTAATTTTCAAACTCTTTAGCTAGTATTTCCAGTGCTGAAACATCTGACAGTTGCACTTGAATTAAACCCATTTACATATTTAATATGATACATTAAATTATATTTAACAAGGTATTCTTTATTTTTGAAATTGACTTGCAGCACTTAAGCAAATATTTCCATATCTTATAGCAAACATGAATGTCTGCACATTTATTTCAGCAGTTATTTAATTAAAATATATAAACTGCCCTGTAATTTAATAGTTTGTGTCTGTGACCTGAAGTTATGTGTTTTATGACAACATGTTTCTAGTGCTAAATTATGTTATGTTTTACGAAAATGTTAATGCTACTAAATAAAATTTTGGCAATATAGAGTGTTATCTGTCTTAGCGAATGTTTTATTCATCTCAGTCTGTTTAATATGAATTGTTCATTGCTGGTAACCTCAAAGTACCTGTAGTTTTACATAACTCTTACAAGAATGGCTGCATTATGTATGTCCTTGTGTCAGCAGGGGTATATCATTTTTTAGGAAAATATTACTGCTGTTAACTACATTTACAGCTGTCTAGAGGTTTAGTTGTCTTAACAAATGTATTCAGTTGGTCTGTTTAATATGCATATTTCGTATCTTTTGGCCTCAGAGTACCTGTACCATTGTATGACACTTTCAAGAATGACTCTGTTAGGTAAACCCATGTGCAAGCAGGGGTCCAAGTAGAATGGAAATGTGATGTACATCTAGAAACCTGACTGCTGAAATATGTGTCTGTATTTTATGTGCTCACCTAATGTCCTTTTACAGAGAAAATTAATTAGATTTCAGTTAGAGCTAGCATAAAAAGAATTAATCTTGTTGGTTAACTGCTTAAATTTTAGGATATTAAAAAAGGCAGTTGTTACTGTGAATGCTTCATTGAGATTTAAATGTTATTTTTATGTATTTAATTAAACAATGACATGCATCTGACATAGCTTCTGAGGAATTGTTTGGAAAGCTTGAAAATTCTACATGTTTTCCATTATAGTAGTGTGCCTACCAGCTTTTTTCTTTCACTTACATTAGAAATGCTTTTGAAAGACATTACATTATAGGATATGGTTTTGCTGAAAACTGCACTAGATTTCATATACTAAAGTCAGATTTGCCAATTGAAACAGATTCATTCAGTTGGGTAGGGGTTAGATTCAAAGAATGCACACAAATGTTGTTCATCTGTTACAGGATTATAAAATCACAGAACATCCTCCAAATAACAGCTAGAAAAAGCAAAAAACAATATCCAAACTGTGCTAGCTTTGGATAAAAGAACAAAGATTGAAAACACCTACAGATATATTTTGAATGTGCTGCAAATTAATTATTTGCATTGTGTTTGAATTTTCAGTGTTCTTTTTAAGTCCTACAAGAAAATACACTGTGACGATAATAAGGTTCCTAATGGGTGTGATATGGTTGTGACAATAATAAAGTTCCTAATGGGTGTGATATGGTTGTGACAGTAATAAGGTTCCTAATGGGTGTGATATGGTTGTGACAATAATAAGGTTCCTAATGGGTGTGATATGGTTGTGACGATAATAAGGTTCCTAATGGGTGTGATATGGTTGTGACAATAATAAGGTTCCTAATGGGTGTGATATGGTTGTGACAATAATAAGGTTCCTAATGGGTGTGATATGGTTGTGACGATAATAAGGTTCCTAATGGGTGTGATATGGTTGTGACAATAATAAGGTTCCTAATGGGTGTGATATGGTTGTGACAATAATAAGGTTCCTAATGGGTGTAATATGGTTGTGACAATAATAAAGTTCCTAATGGGTGTGATATGGTTGTGACAATAATAAGGTTCCTAATGGGTGTAATATGGTTGTGACAATAATAAGGTTCCTAATGGGTGTGATATGGTTGTGACAATAATAAGGTTCCTAATGGGTGTGATATGGTTGTGACAATAATAAGGTTCCTAATGGGTGTGATATGGTTGTGACAATAATAAGGTTCCTAATGGGTGTGATATGGTTGTGACAATAATAAGGTTCCTAATGGGTGTGATATGGTTGTGACAATAATAAGGTTCCTAATGGGTGTGATATGGCTGATTATAGCATGCAGAAGATTATTGAGAACCATTTCCCACTAATCAAGTGATCATAAAATCTGAGTAATTTAGGAGATTAAAACTGCAATACATCAGGTTATCTGTTATATATATGACTCAATTCCAGTCCTTTTCCTTCAAAATACAGTAGGAACAAGTGGCAGGTTTATAATGTATAATTAAACACAATAACATTATGTCCTTATTCAAACTAATACTTCTACACAGTTAGCTATAAATCCTGTTCAAACTTGATTTCCTGGGCCTTCATTCCACATGTGTTGTCTGCCAGTTTGAGAGAGTACACATAAGACAGACACCACAATGAAACAACAGAAAGTACACATAAACATATACTTCTGTATACTTGAGTCCACAGATACACTGGAAAAATCTATATCCTTCTTGGTAATCCACACCCTTGCTACCACGTTCAAGAACCCTCCCCCACCTACACATACACAAATGCAATATGTGAGGATCTTCTTCTTCTTTCGGCTTTTCCCGGTTAGGGGTCACCACAGCAGTTCACCTTATCTGCTCATGACTGGCAGTCAAGTTTCCAGCCCGGCACCCAACCTTCCACAGAAGGCACACACACGCATGCACTCACACCTAGGGCCAATTTAGAGTGCCCAATCGACATACAGGATGTCTTTGGGATGTGGGAGGAAATCGAAGCATCCGGAGGAAACCCACGTGACCACAGGGAGGACATGCAAACCCCACACAGAAGGCACCCCAGCAGAGGATCAAACCAGAGAACCTCTTGCTGTGAGGCGGCAACGCTAACTGCTACACCACTGTGGTCACCCCACAAATGGAATATGTGAGGATAAGGCATATAATACATGAAATATATGTACCCTGATATTAAGGAGTGAGTGAGTGGTGGGTGTCATAAAATGTTGCTGTGTAATATAAGCAAACAAAATAATTAGTTTGTCACATCACTTAATCTACCACATTTTCAATTTATTTTCTCCTGTTTTTTTCTTATTTTAGTAGTATTTTCCTGTCATTTCATTGTGCTGTGGTGTCAGCATGTTATCTACTAAAAGGCTGACTTAACAGCTTTTTATGAATGCATTGTCTCGCGAGTGTTTTTTATATATCTTGCTTTGCAGTAAGGTGTAAGCATACCTGTCAACCTCTTAGAGCAAAAGATCTCGACAAAGCCTAAAATGAAGGGGGGACAAATAGGGACAGATTTTAAATATTAGTCTTACAAACTTAGAAAGTTGATTGTATTAGCATGAATTTTCTGAAGGATGTGGAGTCTTAAACTCAAATGTTTGTCATTATTTAATGACTTTAATCCTCAGCTATTTGCCAGAAAAGTGCAGATTTGAGGAGGAATACACCAAAAATATGAGGCAAAAATCTGGACATTCTGTGAAAATCTGTGCAGTTGAGAGGTATGGAAGCTTTACAAATTATATATTTTTGAGGGGATAGTACAATATATTATTCATGCAGTTTAGCTTTGTGTTAGACTAGTTGGCAATGTAATCTTTTGTTTTAGTAAATATAGTTAGAATTTGTAATAATTTATGCTGTGTCCGTTTTCCTGATAATGCCATTTTATATTGGCTGTTCACAACTTTCTTTTAATAGTATATTTTATTGTTGTACAAAGCTTTTTTATTTTTGTTTTTAGATAGGGTCTCCATTTATGTTGAGGGTAGTGCCCTTAGGTGGGCTAATATTTATTCTTGCAGTATTTGCAGTTTTCCATGTTTTGCTTGACAAAGAGTAACACTAACACTAAGGTAGGGTTTCTGATTGGTTGGGGACTTGATGGTTTTTATAACATAGATAAATGTCATAATATTGCACACTGGATGTTTCACTTATATAAAAATCATACTGAAAGCTCTTGTAGAAATATATTACATCCTGATGTGTGAGTATTTCATTAGGGTGTGTATTGCTTTGCACTAAAACATTCTGTCATATATTTGTGTGATACTGTTATTTAAGGCACATTGCATATATACAAATGACCCTTTAAGGGCATTGAGTGTTTAGGTGTTTCAGCTATATGGCAGATCTGAAAGCCCATGACTTTATTTTCTTTTTAAGTCTGTTATGGACAAAACCAGGCTAATAAAGCCAAACCCCACTAGCTGTGGATATGCATGTTTCAGCCTTCTTATGGGTTCATCAGCACAGCATAAGTGTCCATAATGTTAACCTGAGGGAAGGTGATGAAGTAATGTTTTAGGGTTAGATTCTGTCACAGTTTTTATTGAGTTACCTAAAGATTTTAGCTCAAAACAACACTCTAAACTACTTCATTAAATCAAATGGTTTGGCCTTATTTTTTTCTTACCCTTATTCACCTTAGTGGTCTACATTAATTCATGAAGTAATGTTTTAGGGTTAGATTCTGTCACAGTTTTTATTGAGTTACCTAAAGATTTTAGCTCAAAACAACATTCTAAACTACTTCATTAAATCAAATGGTTTGGCCTTATTTTTTTCTTACCCTTATTCACCTTAGTGGTCCACATTAATTCACAAGAGATATTAAAGAAAAACATATTTCTGCTGTTTTTAATGCTAAGAACAAACTAAAGTTTGTGCAGCGGTAGCGTTATCGCCTCACAGCAAGAGGTTCTCTGGTTCAGTTCTCAGCTGGGGTGTCTTCTGTGAGGAGTCTGCATGTCCTCCCAGCATTCATGTGGGTTTCCTCTCTGGGTGCTCTGGTTTCCTTCCATGTTACAAAGATACATGTCTGGAGCATTTCTTCCCAGGCCTCCACTGAAAATTGGCTTCATTCCAAGTCGGACTTTCCCGGTTAACAAATGTTAAATAAATAAAAATAAATAAAATATTGAAAGTCTATGAATCAACTAAAGAAAACATACAAATAAATCAAACTTATACTACAATAAAGATCTTGTCATACATAATAGTAATATAAGTTTTTATAAATATCTAAGGTAATACAATATATCAAATAAGAATATAAGGTTAAATGTTGAACATTCTGTTGTTACTGACCTTGATTTACTGCAAATATATTCAGCAGAAAGTTTTTTTTTAAACTACTTTAAAATCAACATTACAAACATATGTGGCTGCTATAGGTGATATGAATACCTGCCCCATTATTTGCCAAGATGGTGATGTGACTGCAATTCAGGGGAATAACATGGAACGCAGCCACTGGTCCTGATGAGTTTAATGTTCCAAACTAGGTTTAGTTGCTAACAAATAAAAGGAACCTTTTGTGATGCCAGTGCCTAAAGGAGGGAATCCTAGTGATGTTTCTAACTACCATCCAATATGTTCAGTCTTGTGGGAAAGACCTTTGAAGGAGAACTACTCACTCCATCACATAAGTCTTCCAGAGCATTACTGAAAAAAACAAGTAGTGTCTTTTTTTCAAATGATAAGTCTTTCAGGACTGAATCTCCTCCCCCATATAGATGGACAGAAGGTTTGCTTTCACCTTTCATGGATGCATCTATAAACAGAGCATGTATGTACTCAAGAGCAACTTTTTTGTTTCAAGTTTTTTAGTTGAGTTATCATAGTAGAACCTGTTTATCTAATTTTTTTCTAGGTCATGTTTATGCTAATTCTTATGCCAGCTTGGCAGTTAATATAATAAATAAATAAAGAAAATAATTATATAAATTCAATCATGGTCTCATTTCAGGTATGGCAGCAGTGGTTTGGTGATACTGGAGGAGAAGATTAGAGTTCTAAGCCTCATACGGTGAGCTTGGAAAAAGTGCTAGGAAATGAACCATGATACTTCTTATTTCCTCTCATAGGGACTTTGAAAAGTACAGTTGTGTACCTACCATAAATGTAGATGTTAGAGTGTATTCACTGTTGCAGTCATTACACTTGGGTTATCCTGCTGGCAGGCTACCCGCAGTCGGCCTGAATTCCAAAGTCCTGGTCCGGCGTCGGTTGCTGTCACCTCTTCCCTGACGTCAGTGCACCAGGGGTATATAAGATGCAGCCGACGCCATTTTTTTCAGTTTTTCTTGCCCCAGATGTCAGGTGCCACCAAAAGGGTAGGCTAAAAACATTGCTTATAAAAAGCATGCACTAAAATAAACAATATTGTCATCTACAAGCAAATACACCAAACAGGTTGTATAGAATAGAGAAGTACAGATAAGTCCCAGCAAAGAAAGGGGGATGGTGGGTGGATAACCTGGACTGTAACAGTGAATACACTCGAACATCTACATTTATGGTAGGTACACAACTGTACTATGTTCATCATGTTTCACTGTTGCAGTCATTACACTTGGGTTGAATCCCAAAGCTAAGGTTGGGTGGCTGGGTCTAAATAGAATTAGGAGTGGCTATGAGGCCCTGCAGAACTGCAGTGGCAAATCTGCTCTGGATTTAGAGTAAAGAGGTAAGTGGTAGTGCTTTGTAAAAGTGTGCACTGAACTCCAAGTAGCAGCTTCCAAAATATCCTTGGTTGGTACTTCTCTGAGGAAGGCTGCTGAGGTGGCTGCTGCCCTGGTCGAATGTGGTCTAATGCCCTTAGGCACTGATTTGCCATGCTGTGAATAGCAGAAATGAATGCAGTGTCCTGTCTATTTTGAAATAGTCTGCTTTGAGATAGCCTTTCCTTGTGATCCTGCAGCATATGCCACTAAAAGTTGCTCAGTCTTTCTGAAAGCTTTAGTTTTGTCCAAGTAGAAGTGTAGCTGTCTGTGTATGTCCAAAGAATGCATAAGTCTCTCCTATTTATTCTGGGGATTTGGATAAAATGTAGGCAAATGAATGGTTTGATTAAGAGCCACACTGGATACCACCTTAGGCGTAAATGTTGGGTTTGTCTAACCCTGTCTGGATGGAAAATAATAAAAGGTTCCACAGCCATTAATGCCTGTAACTCTGAGACTCTTCTTGCTGACGTTATTGCTAGGAGCAGAGCTGTTTTCCATGATAAGAATTTTATGTTGGCTGTATTGGCTGGCTCAAAAGGAGGCAGTGTGAGCTTTTCCAAGACAAAGTTGAGGTCTCATGCAGGTACTGGTGCTCTTCTTGGGGGACTTATGTTTTTGGCCCCATGGAGGTAAAATAAAATAGGTGGGTCCATATTGTAATGAGCTGAAATGGCAGAGGCATGGATCTTAATCGATGAGAAGGATAGGCCTTTGTCCAGCATCTCAGTAAGGTATTGTAAAATCTGAGGAATATTTGGTACAAGCATGTCAATTCTTTGTGCCTGGTTCCAAGCACAGAATCTCTTCTATTTGTCTGCATATGATTTTCTGGTGCTGGGCCTCCTGGCCTCCAGAATAACATCCATAACTGGTTTGGAGAGAGGTGTGTCCTGAATGGTTACATTATCTGCTGTGCAGCCAGATTTAGGGTTCTGAGTTGGCTGTGCAGTACCTGATTGCTTTGTTGGGTCAGTAAATGAGGAATTTGAGGTAATGCCCAGGCTGGGCCTTGAGACAAGCTCTTTAGGATTGGGTACCAGTGCTGGCGTGGCCAGTCTAGGGCAATCAGGATAATTTTTAGGTTCTCTTGTCTGACCTTTAGGAGTACCTTGGGGAGGAGAGGCAGTGGAGGAAAGGCATATACTGTAAGGTTTTTCCAGCTGAATGATAGAGCATCCACTTTCCATGCTAGCTTGTGATAAGTCCTTGTACAAAATCTCTGTAGTTGGCAATTGTGGGGGGAGGCAAATAGATCTATGTCTGGGCATCCCCATTTCTTTGTTATTATGCTGAAGATTTGTGGATCTAGTTTCCACTCATGAGGATCCATGAGGTTTCTGCTTAGTTCGTCTGCCAGAGTATTTGTCTTTCCTGGCAGGAATTGTGCTTGCAGGTGTACTTGATAAGTCAATGCTGTGTTCCACAAAATCATGGTTTGTCTGCAGAGGGAGTAGGAATGCATGCCTCCCTGCTTGTTTATGTACCACATGACTGTGGTATTGTCCGTCTTTATCAGCAGTTGTCCTGGATGAAGTAAATGCTTGAAAGCTGTCAGGGCATTCTGGACAGCCAGCATTTCTTTTAGATTGATATGAAGATGCATTTGGCTTGAGGGCCATGTGCCCTGAATACATTTTCCTGCCATGTGGGCCCCCCAGGCATAATCTGATGCATCTGTTGTTAATGTC
The DNA here is from genome assembly GCF_019279795.1 of Protopterus annectens. NCBI lineage: Eukaryota > Metazoa > Chordata > Ceratodontiformes > Protopteridae > Protopterus > Protopterus annectens. The sequence goes on along the minus strand of NC_056743.1, from coordinate 1,601,408,478 downwards.
TGCCTGGCAGTGGGTAAAGTGAAAGGCTGTCCCTTGTTGTGGTGACAGGCCTGTGCCTACCATTGAAACTCCTGTTGCAGGCAGGGAATGAGGGTAATAAGTTTTTCCAGGCTGTGGCAATGTTGAGTCCAAACACTTTTTAGATACCATTGAAGTTTCCTCATATGCAGTCTTGCATATGGAATTAGCAGAATGCAGGATGCCATGAAGCCCAAAGCCTGCCGAATTTTTCTTGCGGATAACTGGGTTTTTGTTGCCAACACTTCGAAGTAAGAAGTCAGTTGCCTTTGTTTGTCTGGTGTGAGATAGGCCATCTGGGCAGTTGTATTTAAGTTTGCAACCAGGAATATTATCTCTTGAGAGGGTATTAGATTTGATTTCTTTTTGTTTACTGTGTACCCTAGGCAAATTAGCAATCTTTTTACAAATGCCAGATGCTTTAGTAGAATGTCCTTGTTCTCTGCTTGAATAAGGTAGTCATCCAAGTAGGGATATATTTGAATTCCTCTTTGTCTGCAAAAAGCAATTACTGGTGCCAGGCATTTTGTGAAGACCCTGGGCGCAGTAGATAAGCCAAAGGGCAGTGCAGAGAATTGGTAATGCATTGAGCCAGCTATGAATCTGAGGTATCTTCTGCAAGATTGTCTAATTGGAACATGCAGGCTCTTTTAAGTCCAAGGTTACAAGCCAAGCCTTCTTGCCCAGCATGGGCAGAAGCTGCTGCAGAGTCAACAGAAAAGTGTTTAGAATAGACAGGTCCAGTATTGGTCTCCAGGCTTTGTCCTTTCTGGGTACCAAGAAAAGACATGAGTAAAATCCTTGTCCCTGCTCCTGTAGTGGTACTCGCTGAATGGTCCTCATGTCCATGAGGGATGGAACTTGCTTTTATGCCTCTGCCCATTGATTGTGTGACAGGTCTGGCATGCCTTTTGCCTTTAGCAGGGTGTGAAAGTGGAACCTGTAACCCTGAGACACTATATTCAAGACCCATTTGCCCTGCATGATCATGTGCCAGTTTTGTGAAAAAAGTGCTAGCTTTCCCCCTAAGGGAGCGTCCAAAAGATAAGTGCTTGGTACTGGAAGAGGAAAGTCATTGGGACTGTTTCCTATAAGGTTGAGATTTGTCTTCTCCACTTTTGGAGGTAGAAGCACCCCATTGTTTAGGCCTGTATGAGCCTTGGGGCTGGGATCTGCCTCTAGGGTGCCTGTATCTGCCTCTTTGTGTCCTATCTGACACTGGAAAGGACCAATTTTTTGAAGGCCAGTTCCTGCTTAATCTGGGTGGCTGTACCTGTGAGAAATCCTTAACTGTTTGCATAGATTTCGCTTTATCCTCCATTTTCTTCAACACCTCTTCTGCCTTAACACCAAACAAAGTATCATGCTGTAATGGAGCATCTAATAATTTTGCTTTAACATGATCAGGCAGATTCTGTTCCTTTAACCAAGCATGCCTCCTAATCATAGAACCCATTACAGCGGCCCTACAAGAGGCCTCCATAGAATCAAAATCACATTGCAAAGTATGTTTTCCCACCTGTTCAGCTGCATGCAATAAATCCTGCATTTCCTTGTTTTCAGCACATTCAGAATTTGTCAACATTTTCTGTTTTAACAGTGACATTAAGTATTGCTGATATTTAAGCATATGAAACTGACAATTTAAAGCCCTTACAGCCAAGGTAGCAGAAGTGTAAACTTTTTTCCCCCATCTGTCCAGTGCTCTAGAATCCCTATCAGAGGGGACAGGGTTTTTTGCAGTGGAAGCCTTGACTCCTTTGGGACCCTGAGATATAATTTCTGGGTCAGCAGCAGGGTTTTATATAGAAATTTAAGAGAGTCTGGAACCCTGTAGTACCTGTCTGGCTTAACAGGTGCAGAGGGTATAGAGTCTGGAGACAGGCCAGACTCTGAAAAAACATCATCTACAATGTCCAAAACAGGAGGAATAGCAAGGGGCCTGTGCTGAGGAAGTAAAAGAAAATCTCTGAGACTTTTCTTAGATTCTGAATAAGAATTAAATCTAGCACAAAACCGACAACAAGCAACGTCGTGGTCAGGGCCTAGGCAAGGGATACAGTAAGAGTGAAATTCCTTATGAGGTATTTGCTTCCCACAAGAAATACAATTGTTAACTTTTTCTGACATCGGTCTGGAGCAAGAAAAAAGTTTCCCCAATGGGGTACTTGGCTTTAATGAAGACTTCGGATCTGAAATTCGAATTCGAAAATCTCAGGAGTCGGCCGACCGGTACTTACGAACTGCTTTGCTTCGGGCACCGTGCGGCAAGAAATACTGAAGAAAATGGTGTTGGCTGCATCTTATATACCCCTGGCGCACTGACGTCAGGGAAGAGGTGACAGCAACCGACACCGGACCAGGACTTTGGAATTCAGGCCGACTGCGGGTATCCTGCCAGCAGGATAACCCAAGTGTAATGACTGCAACACCGAAACACGATGAACATCTGAACAGTAACACAATTTTGTCAGTACACACCTTCTGCTTTTGTAAAAAATAATGTAACAATTTGTGAGTGGTCAGGATAGTAGACTGTGTACCTTATACTAATCATGCTTTTTTGTGGAATACTTTTCTGAGAGCAATCGCCTACTGTTTTATATCACGTAGGAAAAAAATACGTGGATAAGTTATATCACTTAGGAAAAAATACGTGAATAAGTTATATTACATTGTAGATGGTATAAGGCATTTGTGAAGGCATTATACACAAGAGTGGTCCAGAGCACAAGGCTATACATTTGTCCTGTAGAAGTCTGCAATCATGTAAATTCTTTTTCTGGTTTTGTGTCCATATTGTGAGCCAAAGTAAAACCAGTATATCATTTGGAAAGTTTTTGCACAGTATGTTCTGTAAAGAAAATATTTCCCAAACAGATATCATGTGATTTGGTGTTCATGTATTCTCCAGCAGTGAATTGCTGAATCTGTCTTAGCTGAAAATAAAATGTGATATTCCACAATGTTACAATATGACTTCCTGAACTAATACGGCTAGCGATGAATGTGCCAAAACCATTTTAGCTGAAACTGCAAGAAGGGCAAATTTCTGACAGAGGAAACAGATCATCTTTTGTTTGAGATTATTGTAAATATGACTTTTTTTTCTAAGATGTGATTCTGAGATGTGATAATATATTGGCCTTCTGTAACTAAGTTTGTAGGCAGTCAGTGTATGTTGGGTGAATGTACTACCAGCCCATGTCTCTCTCTCCTACCAATGTCTCACTCTCTCACCATATAATGCATGTGTTACTGAGACCTGCATACCTGAGTTGTCATGCACAGAAATTCAAAATACCCCAGCCCACATAAAAGTCCACAATCATATAGTACATATATGGTACACAATGAGTGATAAAATTGTCATATATGTATTTTTATGATCATGTAGTATAGATTCCCCCATGAAAATTTAGGTAATAGGATATTTCAGCATTGAATATTCAGAACATGTACCCAATCCCCAAAGCACATTAATACTGAAATCATAGTGTTGACAAGATTCTTTAGATTGGTTCATTGTATCTAAGATACACTTAAGATAAAATATAAAAGTACCATAATGTTTATGCAGTAAAAGTGGTAAAAACGATGTAGACCTACAACACAATGCCCTTTGTACCACCAGGACCCAGAAGAACGTTGAAGCAAGGATTTGAACCACAGCATGCATCATATGCAATATGTTACCATGTCTGGTATTCCAAGGGTATTCACATGCAGCCATGACACCATGATTGTGTGGAGTGGTGGGTTATTGAAAAGAGATTTCCTTCACAGCTACTGCATTCAGGGTTAAATCTTGACTGCTGGTCGCTGTGTTTATGATTGTCCCATGTTGTCTCTGTATCTGACAAGGTTTTGTCCAGGTAGTCCAGTTTCCTCCAAAAACATACTGCTTCACTGGTTACACTACATTGTATTTATTCTAACAGTGTACTTATCCATGCTATTGTGACTCAGGTAATGGTTGAGTACGGTTTATGGACCACCCACTTACCCATTTAACAGATATGCACTTTAATCTAGAGTCATTAGATAACATTTATTTATGGACTTATTTGTTGATTACTGTTACACCAACTTCCCCATTTAGCCCTCCTGGACATTATTTAGTGTATTTGTTTCCCTGTGCCGCTGGGCACAACACCCCAACTCACCCCATGGGGCATCTTTTCTTTCCATAGGGTGAATACTTTGTTGGTAAACATGTCATTTCTCCTGGAACTTGGAGGCAGCAGTCAGTTACCAAATGGACATCTCTGATTGTTGAGGACATTTTATATTGGTTCTCTTCTCCATACTTTGTGTCAATTTATGCAGCACATTGCATTGTGTACTATGCTAGTCTTGTGTTTGCCACGTATTTATGCTTTTATGTGTATGCCTACTCCTGATCTACGTTACCTTTGGATCCCTTAATTGGTGAATATTGTTACCCCAGTCTATTTCAGGACTTGCTCCCTAGGGTGGAAGTCCCATCAGAAGCACACTCTTAAATAGGTAAACTGGTGTTGGTAATCACTCTCACCTCCCTCTACTAGCTCTTATCCCTCCAAGCAGATACACAAATCCCAGTCAATGGGTGCAGTCAGGCCTCTGTACACCCCAATACACATGCAGTTTTGATTGCCTAAACACATTACCTTACACTCTCTGTAAATGTAATATGCAATATTCATACATGTCAAAGTCTGGGAGCAGTACAAACTCACAACATAGACCCCCTAAAGTCAATAGGAATTGCCAACACTACTGTTCAGTATGAAAATGTCACTCCTGTTGTGCTTGGAGTGCTCAGAATGGCAGTTTATATCAAGCGTACATCCGCTTTCCTTCCTAATGTTGAAATGGCATTTACTAGTTACTTTGACACAGTGGTATAGCTTCACAGCACAAAGGGACAGCAGGTACCTAAACCTACCATCTATTCCACTATTCAGGTATTAACAGTAACAAAGCAGTTGTTTTGTTTAAGTTCCCCAAAAGTGAAAATAATCAGAAATTTTATTCCTGTTATTAAAAAGCATTGCTTAGTGATTGGCTACCATTTTATTGCCTCTCGGGAATAAAACATAGTCCACAACATGTCATAAAACCCTAGAAACACTTATGTAATTCTGCAGAATTCAGACTTGCATTTCAAACAACGGTATTTTAAAGTGAGTACGTTTTAAAAAAAACACTACATGTCATTTTCCTGTACAGTTCCACAAAGTACTTATGGAATTTATTGTAGGAGCTCTGAATGATTTAATTCTAAAAACTCTGATTAAGCTAGTGTATAGTAGGAGGCAGATACTAACATTTTTTTCCTGAGTCACGTTGTCCATCTTCTTCCAACAGTTCACACAATAAAAAAATCATGGAAACAAATGTTCAATATTATACTGGCATAAAAATTGAATCTGAAACAAGCCTTTAATATACACAACAAAAAACATAACATTATTTGGAACTATACTACTTTAAATTACGAACCCTGGAGAAAACAACCTCATCATTTACTTTTAAGAGAGAATATGGAAGCATTCATGTAAATAATATAAATATGTTTTAAGAATACTGCTTTGAATACTGTATGAATAACACCTCTGTTTTTTTTTTATTTTTTCTTTTCTTGTAAATATTTTGGAATGAAAAAAGAAAACAATAAAAAAAAATATTATTGAAAAAATTAGTAAAATGCAAAACAATAGAAGTAAAATGTAATATTTGTCGTATTATTCAGAACTGTTTAAGTAAATTTCTTGGCCTGAGTAATTACTGTGATTGTTAACTTTCCAAGCTTTTTCCTGTACCATTTCTATAATACTGGGCTTGGAATATTTGGGTTCCCCACTGTTAACACCTGTCTAATTATTAAACACCACAGTACCTCATATTATCAAACGGCATATCACATACCCTCAAAGTGAAATCTTACCAAGTTTAATAATCCATGGAAGACAAAATGCTAAAAGACTTGGGTATTAAGAAGTTTGAGAAATGACTTATGTTTGTCACAGTACAAAACATCCATCAGTCTCTGGGTCACTAAAAGACATTCACTCATCACTTGTAACATTCTTAAAAGTCTGACATCAAAACTTTGAAGAGGAAAAAGATGAAATCAGTTACTTCAAACACATAAGAGGCTTGGCTCTTTCCAGTACACTAATGTTTTAAAAAGGTAGAACACACAAAATGATAATTATAAATGCACATTGTCAACACTAAACAAAAATAACTCTTGAAAAGAAAAAAAAAAAACAATATGAACCAAGTACAGTCTATAAGAACTTACCTCTTTTCTCCTCTGTTGAACAACACTAATGACTTATCACTACACAATGTGCAACAGCTAGGATATGAAGCGCTGCTCCAAATTAGTGGAATAAAAAAATCTATTTGATATCTGACCTGGTGGTTCTTTGGATTATTACATTTTTGACTGTTGTTTTTGGTGCTCCAGATTAGTTTGTTTTAAGATTGTGTTTGTGTTGAATACTACTCTTTTTGTTGTTGCTGTTGTTGACTCCCAGTGGAATGAATATGCATGTTATTTTTATTCATGAATCATGCTGACTTTAAATAGCAGCTCTTCTGTCTACAGCAACATGACAAACATGCATGCATTTCATCTAAGCGTATCCCCTGCGTTGTCTGCACCACGGACAGCATTTAGCATTATTTGTTGCAGCACACATTTTATTCCATCACACCATGAATGCATTGTGGTATATCACTGAAAAACTCATGTAGTTTCTAATGCATAGTTAGCTGCACGTTATTTGGTGGTGTGTCTCAGATTACAGGACAGTAAAATGAATGGCACTAATGTTATTCAAATGAGATCATTAGGTGAGTTCAGTTCATAACCATAACGTAGTCATTTAAATACTGTTTCATTCTTTATGAATATTTTAAATAGTAGATGACGTTAATCATCTGGCTGTCTCTATGTATACAATTATGTTTTGGAACTCGTATCACAATGTATAGGATAACCAACATACATGCCCTCTTGTGCCAGTATGGAATATTTGAATCTTCTTGCTCTTCATAAAGACTTGTATTTTTCATAGCCATAGAATCTAACGTTGAGTGGTATACAGCATTCCTTTTTTATTCACTTATGCATTGAGCTCTAGCCATTGATATGTTGCTGAGCCAGACATATCTGTTTTGTTATGTTAAACTGCTGCAGTAAATAATGATGTTATTTTTGTTTTTCTATTCTATGTTAAGGAACTAGGCTTATGAGGTTATTGCTAGCCATGCTTGAAATCTCCATCTCAGTAATTACTCAGGCATTTATATATTCTGAGGGTTGTCAAATAATTCGCAATTACTTATCAATTATCTACAAGAAGTGCACCATCAGTATATGAAAATAAGCTAAGTGCAGGTTATTAGCTCTGAATAAGGAAAATTGAATGTTTTTAGAAAACATGACTTGTTAGGGCAAAAGCATAAAGTACGTAAAGTTGGGTATTAAGTATATACAAAGTACTACATGAACGCTATAGGCTTCATACTACTTTGCATGTACTTGGATATTGAAGACAGACACAGCTTTACACAGTCATACTTGAAAAACCTAAGGCAAGTGGTTGAATGTGCAGCTTTTATTATTAATATTTTTAAAAAATAAAGGGGTTTAAAATGTTTTAGATAGGAGTATTGTTATGTGGATAGCATGTTGGTTACTTGGGGCAAGACTGAAAAAAGGAGAGACAGAGTAAAGGAGACACAAGCAGGGATACATTGGGAAGGTTTGTGCTGGAGGAGGTGGGAGGGGAGGCTCAATGATTTTTTGAGGGATAGACCCTCCATACATTTTTAATTCTTTTTTTACATAAAAGGGTTGTGTGAATGGGAAATTGGTAAGTTGGTATAGGGGAAAGGATAAGGGAAGAAGGGCTGAGGAAGTTCCAGCAGTAGTCTCAGTCCACAGACCCTCAAATATTTCCACTGCTGGATAGTCCTGCAATGGTAGACCCTGATGCCAAGAGGATAGGGGCCAGTGTTGGTACAGTGCTCACCACCCTCTGAGACAGCATGTCTTAAGCACATCTATATAGTGGCCTCGAATGGCTGAATCCATTTGTCTACTACCCTCTCCAGGATGTGCTCAACCTAGTCACAAAGCCCCTGTTTAGTGAAGTTTGCCAGGCTGTTACGTACTGGGATGTCTATAGGATCAGTGCCTGTGAGGACATCCCTGGATGGGCAGAGGGTGAATGCTCCCTAACCTGGGAGGTAGATACCTGGGCCACTCCAGAAGATTTTGGACCTGTAAAACAATGAAAATAAATGGGAGCGAAGGAAAAAAATAAAGGAAAAAATAATATGTAATTAAAATTAGTTAAAGAGAGAAAGAGAAAAAAAAGGGGGGGGGAGAAAACATATACATGATGTTCACACATCATATTACACAACCTTCATTTTCTTAATCTTTATTAAAATAAAAGAGAATATGTAGGAAGTGTGTATGTAGACTTCAGATGACATGTTATGGGAAGTGCTTATACATACTTGGTAAGAGAGTATATTGCTGCCAAGTTCTGGTGGGGTTTACATGTTACAGTCTCACTCCACAGACATAATGATCATACTTGTGCCAGATATGCATTTGTTTGCAATACTGTACTGAAAATACCCTTTATAAATACTTATACCTTATAAAATTAAACACAGAATACTGCAGTTTGTATATTGACACATCTTTTACATTTGGTTGCAGTAATGTGAATGCATTCTACTGCTTTACTTACCATGCTTTATAAATTAGTTCCCTCTCTCTCTATATATATGTATTTTTTTTCCATGTGTATGTATGTATATATATATATATATATATATATATATATATATATGTGTGTGTGCGTGTGTGTGTGTGTGTGTGTGTGTGTGTGTGTGTGTGTATGTGTGTGTGTAGTATATATATAATCCATCAACAGCACTGAAGGAGATGAAACCAGTCACCAGACGTCCAACCTTGAAGTAAAACTGTTTATTGATAAAAAAAAAAAAAAAAAAAACGCAAAACGCTTAACGAATCACCGCGTTTTTCATCTCATAATACAGACTTCATCAGGCAAACACGAAAATTTCAAACATCCCTATATATACTCTCATTTTATTTGAATAATCCAATAGAACCAATAAAATGTCAAAGATCTCATTAATATGTAACCATACCATTTCAGTTGCTGGTTCCGATGCTAACCACCATATTTATTTCTAAGAACCCAGATTAATTCAGCTCTTTGCAAAGATGGAATCATTTAATATAAATTGTAACTATCTTATAATTAATGGATATTAAAAACAAGTATACAAAAGAGGATAAAAATATAACTCTCCAAATTTAAATACAAATACATGCAACTTCTTCTGTATAACATTCCATAGATGATAGTACCACCAAGTGGTCAAATGTGCAAAACAAGCAGGCAAGTCATGTCTACCTAAACATTTTATACTAGGGAGGCAAAATGCCTGAAACTAACCATAACTTAATTCTAAAAAAAAAAAAAAAAAAAAAAAAATATATGTATATATTTTTATATATAATTAGATGTGGAATTAATGTAAATAAAAACATAAATAATTTGTTACATAAAATTCATTAAACAAATCTTTAAAAAATTAATTAAAAACCTTTTATGTCAAACTATAAGAACTTCATAAAATATATGTATAAATATATAAATTTATAATCTAGCTGCCCTTATTTTTGAAACGGGTGCAAGGGAAATACCATAATTTATGCCTGGATATTTATTAACTTCCAATATTATTTGCCAATACAATTCACAATATTCAATCTTGGTTTCCCACATACCACCCCTTTCATCTTTCGGCACTTCTTCTAAAACAAAAAAACTTATATTTTGCCAAAGGGCAAGCTATGCTATGTCTGAACAAGGCATTACTTTCTTTCTTATTTCTAATAGCGTTCATAAACCATAAACCCTCCTTCTTATTTTCCTCTCAGTCTTACCAACGTAAAAAACATAACATATCTCGCAAATTGCAATGTATACTACACCCTGGGTATCACAAGTACTGTGAGTCCTACCCATAATCTCTCTCCCCCTCGATTCAATATATATGCAATCCTTATTAGCCATTAATGGGCATTGATTACACATCCCACATGGGTATGTACCCCTTAATTTTGTAGTCTTCTTATGGCTATCATAATGAACCATGAAAATATCCTTTATATTACGCCCTCTCCTGTATATAAATTTTAATGACTCCTTGTTCTTTAACTTTAAATCAGTTAAACTTCCAAATTTTTCCACTCTCTTTCAAGGGTATTATAAATAACCTTTGAATCCCCACTAAAATCTGTAACAAATACACTACCATAAGAACTCTCATCTTTAGAATTTAATTAATCTATATTCACATTATTTTCTTTGTTATCCAAGGATAGCATCTCTCTACCCAAAATAGGTTCAAATTTATTTTTCCATCCCTTGATTATTTCATTCCTTACATTATTGCAAAGCTCAACTGAAATTCACACTCTTCTTGAAAATCTTCTTTATTAGAAGTCATTCTGCAAATTCTTACAATACTCTTTTTCTGATACAAGGGGTGCCCACTGCTATAATGTAAGTAGTAATTAGAATATGTTTTCTTTCTATACATGTATTTGTATTTAAATTTGGAGAGTTATATTTGTATTCTCTTTTGTATACTTGTTTTTAATATCCATTAATTATAAGATAGTTGAAATTTATATTAAATGATTCCATCTTTGCAAGGAGCTGAATTAATCTGGGTTCCTAGAAATAAATAAATACAGTGTTTAGCATCGGAACCGGCAACTGAAATGGTATGGTTATATATTAATGAGATCTTTGACATTTTAGTGGTTCTATTGGATAATTCAAAGAGAATGAGAGTATATATAGGGATGTTGGAAATGTTAGTGTTTGTTTGATGAAGTCTGTATTATGAGATGAAAAATGCAGTGATTCGTTAAGTGTTTTGCATTTTTTTTTATCAATAAATAGTTTTACTTCAAGGTTGGAAGTCTGGTGACTGTTTTTTGTCTCCTTCGGTGCTGTTGTTGGATTGTTTAGTCATTATATTGGCACTGATACCTCCTTTATTTTGTTATTATGTGTGTGTGTGTGTGTGTGTGTGTGTGTGTGTGTAATTTGTATATAATATTGGTCTACCTGTTATTACTGAAAACCCATTTCACCGAACTTCAAAAACCGGCACGACTTCAATGAACACTTACTTTCACAAATTCTTGGATCACTAGAACTCTACTCTGGGAAAGGAACCACTTGGCCACCATGGAGAACTTTGCCTGTATCCCCTCTTTAGTGTGATCTTGGAGCTGGTATATTTAGGTAGGGGTGGTGTTGGGAGCAAACCCCCCACTTGGATGGGTTTGATTTGCAAAGTCATCCTAGGTTTCTGAAGTTCAGTGAAGTGGGTTTTCAATAATAACAGGTATATATATATATATATATATATATATATATATATATATATATATATGAAATCAGTTAAAGACAGTATACTGCACATACATAGTGATATTTCTCACTCTTGGTTATGATAATTTACTGAATGCACTTGAGTCTTTTACTACCATGCCTTATAAATTAGTTTCCTATATGTATATTAATGAAATCTGTTAATCACACAATACTATTTGCTACTTTATTCATGCTTATCAGCTTCTTCCAGAAGCCTTGCTGTTCTTTTTTCTTGATTTAGCCTGAAGACGACTCTTGTTTACCTGCATTTCACCTTCACCCCCCCCACAATACTACTTGTATGATTGCAAAGCATTCCATTCACTGTACTTGCTTAGTATGCATTACTTGAAATATGTATTACTCTCTGAGTTCAGCATTCCATTCACTGTACTTGCTTAGTATGCATTGCTTGAAATATGTATTACTCTCTGAGTTCAGCATTCCATTCACTGTACTTGCTTAGTATGCATTACTTGAAATATGTATTACTCTCTGAGGTCAGCATTCCATTCACTGTACTTGCTTAGTATGCATTACTTGAAGTATGTATTACTCTCTGAGTTCTCATACTTTTCTAATCTTCCCTTTATGGCAAGTTATAAGTACATTAATACACTTTTGGTGGAATAGTGTTGCATGTAGCAGTCTGTGAATTGCATTCAGGCAGAAGGTACACACACACACACACACACACACACACACACACACACACACACACAGAAAAATGTAGCAAGTCATGCAAGTTTTCATTTACTTAGCTGTGCAAAATTGTGTGCTTTGTTAGTTTTCTTCCTTAAGAAGTATAACATACAAGAGAATGATTTAAAATGTATACAGAAATAATACAACTCATCATTTCTCACTAAAGTATGTGCTGAACATTCGCTTGACACTGCAACCTTCCCCCCTACCCAACCTCCAGTCTTAGTAGGGGTGCAGTGCCTGACTGAGGTCAGACATCCTCTACGTGCAATTAATATTGTGGGACAAATTGCTGTCTTCTACAATTATTATACTAATAAATAATTTTCTGACTTACACAAACTGCCTGCATGTGATGTAAGTACTACCTAATGCAATATTAAATGAAAATATTTGTAAATGCAAACATTTTTTTTTTGCTTTTTGTCTAAATACATGAGCAAGTATTTGTAAGTGTGCTTAGATGTATATCTGTGATTTATATACATACATACATATCTATATATATCTATCTATATATATATATATATATATATATATATATCTGTCTAGCTATATATGTATATGTGTGTGCATATTATTTTATCAATATATGTTACATTTGTATTCATACAATTATGTTATCACGTAAGCATTGTATATATTCGTATACAGATCCAGTTCTGTATAGAAATAAGTTTATACTTTCGTTGAATTATTATAACATTAAAGATACATATTTGTAGTTACACATAATTAGGTACATAGGTATATAGATTTGTACTAAGCTAACTGCCCTTGCGAGCCATTTTAAGCCTAACCAATTATCCCTTGTGAGACTCAAACCCTGTACCTTGTGTTTGTAAGGCAAACACCTTAACCATTAGGCCACCCTCCCAACCCTTCTTCTATCAAGTGCCTTCAGTCATACAACCTTCTTATAGATTATTTTTTTAAACCAAAGAAAAAAAACAAATTCTTTCTATAGAATTCTGGCTTTCTTGTGGCTAGCTGGTTAACCTAGTTAGGCAGCTGGTCGGGCCTACACTTCTGTAAGTTGTCATGCTTGTGACAACACTACTGGCTGGAGCAGATGAACCCTGTCAGGGATGACAGGTGCTCACCCAGCTCCTGCCAGATGTCAATTTTTTTTCTAATCACTTCCTCTTGCGCATACATGAATCTTATCCACTTATGACTCCCTAAGAAGTTGGGACCATTTTCAGGATCTCCTTGTCTAACCAGTTTAAAACATGGCCTCTTGCCTTCACAGTTGCAGCCATCATTTGAAGTGCCACAACCATAATAAAGAAAGTATGACTAGGGCTGTGGCTCACAGGTTTAGAACCATTGCCTTTCTAGTGTGATGTCACCTTAACCAGTAGGTTTAACCAAAATGGATTTGTTGCATGCATGTTTTTTAAAGGAATACATTCACATTTCATTTAAATGGTGGATAAAAAAGCTGTGTGCATTTCTCATGCTTATTTGTATTACTTACAATTTCTGGGCATTCATAGCTACCTGATTTGGAATATTACACCTGAATTTCATTTGCTCATGCAGTAAAGCAGCAGTTGTTTTATTTTATTTTTTTCTGGGGGGGGGTGCTTAAATGCATATTCCTAAGTGTGTAATTACCAATTACCAACTTTTATTAAATGTTAAGTGGTTTGAGGTGAGAAGGTGTGCCACATGATGTTAAAAGGGCAGTGGTTGTAATTTATTCATGCAGAAGAGCAGCAGTTTTTATTATTTTTTTTATTTTTGAGGGGGTGCAGAAGTACATACTCCTCTGTGTGTGATTACCAACTTTTGTTAAATGTTGAGTGGTTTGAGGTGAGGAGGTATGCCAAATGATGTTAGATAGGTAGTGATTACACTTTGTGGTTGTGCATACTGTCTCAAATACACACACACACACACACACACACATATATATATATATATATATATATATATATACACATTTTTTTATGTTTTGTCTTTATTTAGGCTCCTTATGATCGGTTCATAGTATTTTTTTGTAACTTTTGTTTTCTACTATGTTGATTAACCCATTGAACATTTCCAGTAGTTTGATTTTTTTTCTCCAAACTATCTTATTATAATTGTTACTCTATTTTGTGTTTGGTTATGATTTGACCACCTGTAATTATCTGTCATTTTAATACCTTTGTTACTTGTCTCTGCTGAGAAAAGGCTGCTGCCCAGTTGGACTAACCCGCTTAACAAATGTCAAATGTCAAATAAATAAAATGGTAAACGTGCAGTAGCTGGGTCATTCTGAAGGGCACCTTAGACTCATCCAGGCACCTAAAAGAACTCTTGAGGAGGCCAAAGACACCCTCAATGACAATACATATCTGGGACAGGGATGTGTTTTAGATGTCTTCCACAGCTCAACTTGAATGGCTCTAGTGAAAACCCAGCACTGCCAGAAAGACAAAAGAAAAGTGAGAGAAAGAAGGGGAGGGAGACAAAAGAAAAAAGTGCTTTAGTCTTCAGCAATACATTTTATCACGAATAACTACTTAAAAACAATAAAAAAAGGAAAAACATATGTTTCTGCTTTCAAACAAGATGACCACTGGGCATCCTACCATGCAGGAAGAGGCAGCAGAGTGAGCTAGTATGTCAGATATGGGAATCATGTACACTGCCAGGAAACTGAGCAGGGACATTGGTGATGCATCCCCATGCATCACATACTACATGACAATTGGTGGAATGGTGTTCCTTCCTATTGTGGTAGCACTCACCCCATGGATTACAAGGGGCCCTTATTGCAATACTGGTGCAATCTGTTGCACTGAGTACCACAGAGAAAAGTGCCACCACATAAAAAGCATGCATAGTCCTAGCTTGGTCCTGAGGTGACACCAGGAAATACATGCACTGATCCACATGTGTCGAGTACATCCAGGAACTGCTGCAGTATCTTCAAGGCAGAAGCCTGTGAGATTCCAAGTGTTTCCGCAGGCTGTTTCTGGAAGGTGCCAGTGGCAAATAAATGTAGTGAGGGTTATACATACTTTAGTATCCACAGGGAGAAGAAGTCCAAGAATTCCTCCAGTATCCCTATGGTGTTTATACATACTAAGACTTATAATATCCCTGCCTACTTTGACCCTATCGAGAGTCTCCTGATTATTAAAGTTATAGTGAGTTGTCCTCTGCCAGTATCTCTGTCTTGTTGGCTGGTGAGCTGCTGGGGGCAATCAGTTTTGGCTCAACCACGAGAAGCAACTCACACCAGGAAATAGCAAGGCTAGCAGCAAGTGGCAACATTTTTGTGGTTTGCAAAGTAGATAGGATTGTTGAGACTCTGCTTTATATAGCGTATTTGTGGACAGCACAAAAAGTGGCAAAAAATTCACGAAAAGTCACAAATAGATGAGAGTACCCTTCATTAGCATATGCTGGGTTGTACCACTCCTCATTTGCATCCCATTATGCATTCATTTCTTAGGCTTATTTGCAGCCATTGTTCATTAGCATAAGTAGCCCCTATGACTTGTACCTTAACTGCATTTATTCCCGGACAGAGTAGTTCACCTTAATGCACCCATGTAATAACTAAGAATACCACCCGGGGAAGCTGACGTCTAACTGATTTATAGTGGAATGCAATACTTTTCATCTAGTTTAATACACTGCCGTGGCCTCCTGATAATAATATGATCCAGTGATTCATGCTTCATTGGACAGAAGCATACAAACTGAATTATTAAGTATGTAGAAGAGCTTAACATTCACTGTACTGATGTTTATATCAAGACAGGCAGCGCTGTCTGAATGACACATAGATCTCAGTTTCTTTATAAGAGAAGTAGTTTAGCTTTCATTGAATCTACTCTTCAATTATTTTGCTGGAACATCAGTGTCAACATAGACATTACAGCAATATGTAATGAAAAACTTTGATTAATGTGTCTCTTCTGCAGGTTTTCACACAGTTAGAATTGTAATTGCTTTGTCTCCATTGTCTCTGAAGTTGCACCACTTATTTATTTAATATTTATTTGTACTTTTGACTGGATGAAGCACTGTTCCATGTGGAGCTTTTTTAGACAGTGTGATGTGACGTCCTTATAATACAGGATGTTTTTCAGATGTGATTTCAGAGTACACTGAAAATATGATCACCTCCTTTATTCCCCCTCTGTTTAAAGGGTGTTTTACCTTAATGGCCAAACCTTTGCACAGTCTGCAGACAAGCAGTGTGTGTACAGAAAGCATGAGCATAAAAAACAGTTCTTCCCACTGTGGAGTACTTTATTATTCACTTATCACTAACCTGATGACTAACTCGAGTCACTATGCACAGTATGTATATGCCATGTATTATTTATGTATTGTAACGTATTATGCATGCATGCATGTATTATTGTTAGGCATTACAGTGCACAAAAGTGTATTGCTTTTGTAAGTGTACTGCTTTTAGAAGTCTAGCTTCTAGTTTCTGCCTTGTGTCTACCACTGTCCTGCTGCCTAATACATGTGATGCTCCATCAAAGAGCAAGAAACCAATTTGTGCTCCACTCTGGGATTTGCATTAACTTCCATTCTGTTGCTTAAATGTCAATGAAGTATTTTCTGAATATGCTTCATTAAGAGCTTTAAATGCCACAAATTAAGTTCAGGGCATGCCATCTTCTAAAATGCAGATATCCACAACTGCCTGCTCATTAGCAGTTTTCTCTCTACATCTGGTTGCCATAAGGGATATTTCTTGAGATTTAGCCATAGAAACAAGTCTGCTCTTTTAATCCATATATACAACATTCTTTCTTGTTTGTCAAGATACCCATTTGCCCTCAGTAACTTAATGTTATGCTTCAGATTGGTAAAACGGTATGCTTTTTCAGCATGATGATAAATATTTTTAAAAATCTGACTTTTGTTCAAATTATTTTTCTTCATTTTTTTGAATGAACTTCATTTATGCCTTTTCTGTATTACGGGACCATATCATTAGAAACTTAATGCCTTTCTGATGCCTCATTAAATTTTGAATTTGCTTTCTTAAAGGAGGAACAGCCACTTTTAAAAACATCATATTTTCCTGATTTGTCATATACTTTGCAATGCCACATAACATGATGTTCAGTTAATCATCATAATGCAGCCATTTACAGTTCTGTTTCCAAGAACTGAAAATCATTCTGTTTGTATGCAAATGGTGGTGCTGTTAATCAGCAACTGTCTGGGACATCTCAGTCGGAGAAGAAGGAATTCAGCATATCCGGACAGACAGACGTGTGGATGACTGACACTCTGAATCAAAACCTGATGCCTAACCACAGGGATTATTTAGGAAGCATTTACCTGTACTGCCAACTGCTGAAAACAAAACAGAACTGAACAGACTAGTTCCCGTAAAACTGCTAGCAACAGGTGAAATAGAAAAAGTAGCTTGTCTGATAGTAAGATGACCACCTACCTGATTCTGATGATGAGGCAGTGCAGTATATATATAAAAAGAGTATTGTTGCTGATGTTTAATTCTTTATCGACTGCCATTTTTTTGAGGGTTATAACACATTGTCTTATTGCAAAGGAATTTGAGCAACAATTGAGTTAATAGCATTTAATTTTGGATGGCCTAAGCTGTTTCACCACCAGTGATACAAAATGATTTAGTGGGGTAGTTATTATAGGGAAAACACATTATGTAATATGTAAAATCAGGAGAGCAAGGTAGAGCTTTAATATACTTAAGTTTGATATGCAGAAATGCAAATGCTGAAGTGTGAATTTGTTTCTTATATAACAATACTCAGATTGCAGTATCTTTGAGAATTCTTGATAACGTGAGGTAAAATTACCTATGAATTAATGGATTTGTATCACTTCATTGAAGGACCATTTCACTGACACCCATTTTACTGAGACCAAATCTACTAAAGTTCATATCACTGAAAGTTCATTTCACCTAAAATTAATTTCACTGACAGTAGTACTCTAAGGCAAGTCAAAGGTATATGTCCTTTTCCCCACTGTAGTGCAATCCTGGTGTTAGTATATATGGTTAGGAGGTGTGGTGGGCACAGCCCCCCACATTGGGAGGTGTGGGGTGTAGTCCCCCACTTAATTTGGTTTTCTGTTGTCTGGTTTTGTTTTACATTATTTGGTGAAACCCAACTAGGTAGGGGCTGTGCCCCCACGCCCCTCCTAATGATATATACTAACACCAGGATCGCATTACAGTGGAGAAAAGGACATATAGCTTTGATTTGCCTTAGAGTACTACTTGTCAGTGAAATGAGTTTTAGGTGAAATGAGTTTTAGGTGAAATGAACTTTAGGTGATTTGGTCTCAGTGAAATGGGTGTCAGTGAAATGATACAAATCCAAATTAATGTATATAAGTTTGAGTTGTGGGGAATTCAGCAGGGCTCTCTGAAGACACATGTAACATGTTCACACTGTTGAGTGTTAAACATCTCAAATATTAGTCATGCATTTACAAATATGACAAAACTCTAATAACATTTAATTAGTTGTCAAATAACAGTAAGTGACTACTGATGCTGATATGCAGAGAATGATTTAATGTACATTTTCACAAATTAGTAATTCTTTGGATGTGATAAGGTCCACACCAAGACTGAAGGACACACTGACAAAACAGCATAAAATTATAATTCTAACTAGAAACATCTCTCTATATCCAGTTCCCAAAAGAGTGTTAGAAAATAAATCACATTCTTCATTTATTTGAACAAAGCTATCTATCTGCCCTGCAGCAAATGCTGTGGTACTGCTGCAGATGAACTTTAATTTGTACATCAGATATTCTGGAACAATTGTCTAAAAGGGAAATATTGTATCTTATTCCAAAGGGGGAAATCTTCAGTGGAATATAAGGACTATGGTAGATTTGTCATACAGGAGTAAACACCCCTTTCACTACTGTATCATCTGTCTTACTGGAGTAAACTATCCTTGTACAGCGGCAGCATCTGACATAGAGGAGTAAATACCCCTGTACTGCTGTATTGTCTGTCTTACAAGTGTGAACACCCCTTGCACAGCTGCATCATCTCTCTTACAGGAGTAACCCCCCTTGCACTGGTGCAGTATCTACCCCTTCTACTGGTGCAGCATCTGTGTTATAATAGTAAACACCCCTTGCACTGCTGCAGCATCTGTCATACAGGAGTAAACACCTCTTGCACTGGCACAGCATCCATCATACAGGAGTAAATACCTCTTGCACTGATGCAGCATCTATCATACAGGAGCAGACGAATTTTGCACTGCCGCAGCATCTATTATACAGAAGTAAACGCCTCTTGCACTGCCACAGCATTTATCATACAGGAGTAAACACCCCTTGCACTGATGCAGCATCTATCATACAGAAGTAAACAGCCCTTGCACTGCTGCAACATCTATCATACAGAAGTAAACACCCCTTGCACTGCCGCAGCATCTATCATACAGGAGTAAACACCCGTTGCACTGCTTCAGCATCTGTCATGCAGGAGTAACACCCCTTGCACTGCCGCAGCATCTATCATACAGCAGTAAACACCCCTTGCACTGCCGCAGCAGCTGCCAGCACTTCTGCCGCATCTTTCTTTCAGGAGTAAACATGCCTTGGACTATTGCAGGTACATAGTGATTTAAATCTCAGATTATTGATTCTTCTTCTTGTAGGATCTCTATCTGGCCAGTACTGAAAGGCACTGTCATAGCAACTCAGGCTGATACATTTCTGCAGCACGGATAGTGAAAAGAAAAGTCTGCTCAGATACAGATCATGTTTTCTAGTCTGGACTGTTCTGCTCCTTTGTTTTGTTGGATAGCGAAAGCTAATGTATAGTGCCCTATAATCTAATGTTACACACGCACACATGCTCATGCTTGCCTACATGCTCACATGGAAACACATACATGGCAATGTATACAGAAACACACACGCTCACTCACACACACATGACTTGAAAACATTAAAGTATTTCAACAGGCTGCACAGTGTAATTTCTCTTTTCCTTTTTCAGTAAAAAGTACTTCATTGCATTGACTGCACAGTACCAAACTACTGGTATCACAACCACACATGCTGAAAATGAAACAAAACTTCAATACATCACAAGAACTCATCTTAATCTACTACAGATGTTTAGGTCACACAGATGTGATGTTATAACAAAGTTAGCTAGACCCTAATACATCTACTTGTTTTAGTATGAGCACTTCCCCCCTCCCCGCAATGATCACCAGTGACATTAATATACTACAATGCCATTTTACGCTGGCTGAAAAGAAAGACTTACACTTGTCTACAAGTAAGAGTCATTAACAAATGGAATAATTCTGGTAAGTCTTACATAGGAAACATGTGAATATTATGTCTGACCCTGTGCGTTCCTCACCCGGCAAAGTATGATATTGCATAGGTTCATAGGTTGGTATTAGGCTATCGGCCCTAGGGCCTATACAAGCCTAGCCATAACAATTATTCCTCAAACTCAGAAGGAATGACACCGCAGGAGCAATAATACGTCCTTTATTGAGACCACAGCTCATCAACAAAAAATTATAGCAGCATACAAAAATATAAACTTGTAGTAGAATTTTTGTATGCTGCTATAATTTTTTGTTGACGAGCTGTGGTCTCAATAAAGGATGTATTATTGCTCCTGCGGTGTCATTCCTTCTGAGTTTGAGGAATATTTGTTGCTTTTGGCATTTTCTGGATTATTACTAGCCATAACAATTCCCTGGCTATTTCTTCCCACACTATTTACTTCCCTGGACCCCTGTCTAGCAGGGCAACTGACGTGATCCCTGGGGTGAATTTCCTTTCTCCCATCCAATCATCAAGGTTCCTTTTGAAGAGGGTCAAAGAGGTGCTCTGCTTGACATGTATGGGCAGTCTATTCCAGAGTCTGTGGAGTCTCTGGGTCAGGAACCTATCCCTCCAGCATGTTTTGTTTATTGTGATGACAAGGTTTAGATCCCTGGAGTGTGTGGCTCTGAGGGATTGGGATTTCTTTAAGTGTAGCATGTCCAACAGCTCTGGGTTTGACGTAGCTTTGTATGTTAAGCAGAGATCACCTCAGAGTAGACGATATGCGACAGAGTATAGCGTTTTTTAAGGCGGTCGGCATAGGGCATCTGCTTTAGGCCTGTTATTCTTTTAGTGAGGTATTTCTGCAGCCTTTCCAGTTGTTTCAGATGTCTTGAGAGGTACATACCAAATGGGGCGTTGTATTCATTTAATAGGTCTAATGAGGGATGAGTACAGTGGGACAATGACCCCCTTTTTTCTGGATGAAATGCCCTTAGTGATGAGGTGTGCCACATAGAAGGATTTCCTGACTGTTGTGGTGATGTGGTTATTGAAGGTGAGAGCACCGTCCACCTGTGTCCCTAAGTCTCTTATCACACTTTCGGTGTTTAGTGTACTGCCACCTATGTGCTAATTCATGGGTACATGTTTTTTCCCAATGAGGATAACTAAACATTTCTTGGCACTGAGCTCGGGCCCATGACTCTGGCACCGAGCATTCGTTTCTGTAAGGCCCTTTTGTAGAGTATCGACATCATTTGGGGATTCACTAATGGCTCCCAGTTTGCAGTCATCTGCGAACTTTGTTAGCCAGATTCCCTTAGTGTTGGCCTGTACTTCAGAGAAGTAGATGCCAAACAAGAGAGGTCCCAGGACTGAACCCTGAGGTACTCCACTTGTCACTTTTCTGGAGCTGGATTTGGAGTCAGCTACTTTTACAGTGTGGGTTCTGTCAGTAAGCCAGTTGGCAACCCATCGAGTGACGTAGGGATTAATGCCCAGCTTAGTAAGTTTATCTATGATTCCAGAGTGGGGGATGGTGTCAAAGGACTTGGCAAGGTCCAGATAGGCTGTGTGGACTGCCTTACCCTCGTCCACGGCTCTGGAGACTGATTTGAAGAAGTCAATCAGGTTCAGGAGGCAAGATTGGCCCTCCATGAATCCAAACTGGGTGGGGTCCAGTATTTTAAGGTTGCCAATGTCCTTGTTTATAAGTTCCATGATAATACGTTCCATGGCCTTGCAGACCAGGCTTGCCAGACTGATGGGGCGGTAGTTCCTGGGATCCAAGGTGGATCCCCCCTTGTGGAGGAGGATAACTGTAGCTGTGCGCCACTCAGTGGGCATGAAGCCTGAGGTGAGGGTATGATTAAACATGACACTTAGGTGAGGTGCCAGTTCATTTTGTAGTTCATGTAGTACACAGCCCGGGATGTCATCTGGTCCCATGGATGCTGTATTCTTAGCTTTGGAGAGTGCATTTTTTACCTGGGTGGCCATTGTTACTGGAATTTGACAATCTTCCAGTATTGAGATGGGCCATTTAGGGGGTGAGAGGGGGGGGTGATGTGATATTTTTTGTTATACGGACATTTTGTGTGAGTGAGGAATTACTTTATTAAAATATTTTTTATACCACTAGCAAATTAGATTCTTTGGTTTTCTGGAAATTGGCTCAATTTGTCCATTTCCTACATACACATACTCTTGAGTCTGTATGTCTGTGTCCCTCTAGCCATTAGAACCATGTTGTCTGGAGCACTGCTCTTCTGTAGGCTCTCACTTACTGAATAGGTCTGTGATAAAGGGCTAGACAAAGAAATTCCAGAAATCTGACCTCCATGATTGTTCCATCATAGAATAAGAAAACCTTTCCTGGATCAGATGTATTGAGATGCATTACTGGAATCAGGCCTTACAGTGGTTCACAGGCAGATGTTTGGTGACTAAATGTCAGTCAGTCAGATGTAGCTCAGACATTTGCATAGATCTGCCATTTGGGGGTCACCAGCCAAAAGGGGATGGGTGGAGTCCAGGATAATGCTAGTCAAATGCCAGGCATGAGTGGGATGGATTAAGACACTGTAGTCTCAGACACTGGAAGCTGGCTCTTAAAAACTAATAGCATAAAAACCATTAATCCATTCATTCAATATTTTTAACATAGGATATGGGCATAATTTCTTGTGGGTAGGGCACTGGCACATTTCAGCTGCATTTCTTGTATGCTGCAAATGTATTATCAAGTTTTTCTTTTGAAAACTGAACATTTCTTATGTAAGCAAACCTGCATCACTTGAAATGTTCCCTGGGTTTCATTAAAACCTACATTTAGGGGTACCACCTGTCCCACTTTGGGAGAGACAGCCCTTCTTTGGACAGTTGTGTCCTGAAAAAAAATTGAAAAAATGGCAAATGTCCTGAGATTTTAGGACAAAATTATTTTCTATATTTTATATAATAGTTG
Source organism: Protopterus annectens (assembly GCF_019279795.1). Classification (NCBI taxonomy): domain Eukaryota; kingdom Metazoa; phylum Chordata; order Ceratodontiformes; family Protopteridae; genus Protopterus; species Protopterus annectens. The sequence continues at coordinate 1,601,385,000 of NC_056743.1, read as the reverse complement.
CATTAAACAGTTATTCTGCATCTGAAACACCTAAATGTTATACGAAACAGAATAAGGAACTAAAATGCTACAAGAATAAGCTTTTATTTAGGCAAAAAACTGAAGTTCTGTCCTTTGTACTGGCCATGGGTATGTTCTGCCCTGCAAAATCTGACGTTTGTAGCAAACATGTCCCACTTTGGGCATTTGAAAAGGTGGCAACCCTACCTATATTAAGTGTACATTGTTCTGAACAGACAACACAATAATAACTCACAAATTCTTCCTCCTAATTTTTGTTTGACTACTGATTTTCTTGCAGGCTTAAGTATTGAGGGGGAATTCATAAAGGTTACAAAAAGTACACTTAGGGTAATCTTTCTAAGTAACGAGAGAGCACAACAAATGGTAGGGATGTTCTTGAATACAGATTGTGTATACTTAGCGTCTTTATAGTAATAATGGAGAAGAATGGACTGTGTGGAAGTCACTGTTAAGAATGCAGATACCAGTTTCACTGCTGGTATTGCAAGTGTTCTTTTCCTTTACTGTTATTATTAAAGTGCAATATACACTGGATAAACATAAACTACAAATAACTGCAACTAACAACAGTATCTAAATGTGCTGTGATTTAATAGCAAGTGTATATTTTTATAGTAATAGATCTTTACCTGTCAACTTCTTTCGTTAAGAATTCTGGACAAAACTAAAAATATTTTAGAGTGGGGAGGTGATAATAGTCCAGACACAGGGACAGTTTTTTAATAATATGCTAATGATACTCCAATTCACTTTAAAAAAGTTAGTAGCACAAAATGTTTTGCATCTACATGCATTTTCTGAACAGTATGAAGTATGAAACTTGTAGAGTCTGACATTACTGACTGACAACTGACCCTTAGTAATATGCGAGAAAATCAAGACCTTTATGTGAGACAGGATAAAATATGAGGGATATGATTTTGTGTTCTACTACATATAGTATATTAAAGCATGGTAACTATTTTAGAAACATGAACTAAACTAACACCACCATCCAAATGTGTTGCATTTTAATAATAAAAGTACCTTCTTCTTCTTCTTTCAGCTGGTCCCTTTAGGAGTCACCAGAGTGAATCATCTGTTTCCATTTCTGCCTGTCCTCTGTATCTTGCTCTGTCACACTAGCCACGTGCATGTCCTCTCTCACCACATCCATAAACCTCATCTTAGGCTTTCCTCTTTTCTTCTTTCCTGGCACCTCCATCCTTGGCATCCTTCTCCCAATATACCCAGCATTCCTCCTCAGCACATGTCCAAACCAACTCAATCTCGCCTCTCTGGCCTGGTCTCCAAACCGTCCAACCTGAGATGATCCTCTAATATACTCATTGCTAATCCTGTCCATCCTCCTCACACCCAGTGCAAATCTTAACATCTTTAATTCTGCCACCTCTAGCTCTGACTGCTGTCTTTTCATCAGTGCCACCATTTCCAACCCATATAACATAGCTGGTCTCATTACCATCTTGTAGACCTTCTCTTACTGGTACCAATCTGTCAGAAATCACTCCTGACACTCTTCTCCACCACTCCACCCTGCCGGCACTCTCTTCTTCACCTCTTTTCACACTCACCATTACTCTGAACTCTTGATCCCAAGTATTTAAACTCATCCACCTTCACCAGCTCTACTCCCTGCATCTTCAAGTACCTGTTGCATAATTTATTTTATTTTATTTGTATTTACTTGGCACTGTAAATAAAACTTCTTGTGCATTAACATGATCAGGTTTAGAATGTGATGGCAGCAGTGTGCAGCCTTCAAACTACTCTAGTCCCATAACATTGTAAGCGGCATGCAGACACACTACCACTCTGCAGTATTCTCTATTAACAGCCTTATAAATACTTCTAGGAAATCCATCTTGTAAGATGGCTTTTGTTGTCACAATCTGCCACTGTTCTACCAGTGGGCTGTTTACACTCTGCTCAAAAGACTGGGGAAAACTAATGTCCAGTGAGTGAAGTTCTGCATTTAACCCTCATTTGATAATAAGAAAAAAAATAGCCAAAGCACCAGTTCAGTTACTGCACGTAGGATGAGGCAGGTCTTCACTCTGTCTACTTTTTTGTGCAGTATATTGAGCATTTTTTGTTTTGCATAAGTGTCTTATTAACATTCTTTGAAAACTGTCTTTTAGCAGTCAGTATCATTAAACTTTATAAGGTCTTACTATGTCTAGGCAATTCAGTTTCTTTTCCCAGCTCAAAGTAATCTTCTCCACACTATTTTTATTTTAAATCTACCAACTTGTTGCATTTCTATTAAAAAACTTCTCTGAAGTCTGCTTGGGGATGAAAGTACCTAGGCAAATAATTCCATGCAAAAATGCTAAACCTTCAAGACTTTACGTTGTTATGTGGGAGCTGTTCAAATGTCATTGCATTGTATGTGGGAGCCATTCAAATGTCATTGCATTGCATGTGGGAGCCATTCAAATGTCATTGCATTGTATATGGGAGCCATTCAAATGTCATTGCATTGAAGAACAAAATCAACAAAAAGGCGTAAAAAATGTGTAAAAATCAAAAAGCAAGCAAGTAACATGCCCAAAAAACCCTTGGATGTTAAAAACAAATCTCCAGTGATGATTTCTTAAAACAAAGTCACTGGAGATTTGTTTGTTTTTGACATTAAAGGTTTTTCAAATGTTGTTGCCCTGTTCATAAATTCATTTTACCAGTACTTATAAGATGAGGGTACTTCAAAGAACACTGACTCTCCAAAATGTGGTTTAAAGACATCATTGCTGATCTATGTGCCTAGCATAAATTGCAATCGATTTACATACATTCTGACAGTATACTGTAATCAATTCCAAAATCTAGGTATAACGTGAATCTAATCTGTAAAGAACAGTTACAAATCTTGATGTGAAAACTGAATCCTCCATGCCCAATGGTTATTCCACTCCAAAAAGGGGGAGCCACCACGGACCCTGCAAACTACCACCCAATTAGCCTGACGAGCCTGGTCTGCAAGACTATGGAGCGTATCATCATGGAACCTATAAGCAATGACATTGGTAATCTCCGAACTCTGGACTCCACCCAGTTTGGGTTTGTAAAAGGCAGATCATGTCTCCTAAACCTGATAGACTTCTTTGAAGTGGTCACCAAAGCCATAGATGAGGGTAAGGTGGTTCACACAGCCTATCTAGATCTCGCCAAGGCTTTCAACACCATCCCCCACTCTGGAATTATAGATAAACTCACTAAACTAGGTATAAATCCCTATGTAACAAGATGAGTTGCCAACTGGCTCACTGACAGAACCCACACTGTGAAAGTAGCAGACTCCAAATTCGACTTCAGACCAGTTATAAGTGGAGTACCACAGTGTTCAGTCCTGGGTCCTCTCCTATTTGGTATCTACTTCTCTGAAGTACAGGCTAACACAGAAGCTCTTTTGCTAATGAAGTTTGCAGATGACTGCAAACTAGGAGCCATAATCAAAACTCCTAATGATGTGGATATCCTACAAAACGGCCTCACTGAGACAGATGCCTGGTGTCAAAGCCATGGCCTCAAGCTCAATGCCAAAAAGTGCATTGTCATCCCTTTTGGTAAAAACTATGTACCCATGAACTACCACATAGATGGTAGTCTACTTAACACCGACCTTGGGACATAGGTGGACAGTAGTCTCTCCTTTGATAATCACATCGCCACAGTAGTCAGGAAATCCTTTTACATGGCACACCTCATCACAAAAGGTTTCTCATCCAGGAAAAAAGAGGTCATTGTTCCCCTCTACTCGTCACTCATTAAACCCATTATAAAATACAGTGCCCCTTTTGTTATGTACCTCACAAGACATCTACAACAACTGGAAAGGCTGCAGAAATACCTCACAAAGAGGATTACTGGCCTCAAACAGATGCCCTACTCAGACCGTCTCAAAAAACTCCAGCTTTACTCCATTGCATATCGCCTACTCAGAGGCGATCTCTGCCTAACGTACAAAGCTATGTCAAACCCAGAGCTGTTGGACATGCTCCACTTAAAGAAATCCCAATCCCTCCAAGCTACATGCTCTAGGGACTTAAACCTTGTCACCACAGTAAACAGAACATGCTGGAGGGATACATTCCTGCCCCAGAGACTTTCCATACTCTGGAACAAACTACCTATCTATATCAAACAAAGCTCCTCATTAGCACTCTTCAAAAAAAATCTTGATGATTGAATGGGAGATAGGAAATTCACCCCAGGGATCACTTCTATGGCTTTGCTCAACAGGGGCACAGGAAAATAATTTTCTTGGGTGGCAAAAGCCAGGATACCTTTTTGGCTAGGCATATATAGGACCTAGGACCAATAGTCTAGTACCTACCTATGAACCTGTAAACTATGAGTTAATGAATTGTCATAATTTCTCAGAGTTAGTAAAGCTTTTAAAAACTGATTACTAAAAGCTTTATAAGCCAAAATTGCTTTACCTCAAAAACATTTATAGTGTACAGAGAATACATCCAAGCACTTGTATCTCTAAGTATACAGTTGGTAATTACTTTACAAATGTTTTCTGATCAGATTCCAGCTTCTGTAGTTGATATTTATATAAATAAAAATATACCATATTCCAGTAATCAAGGAGTCTCAGTCCTCACCACTGACATTAGTGGGGGACGTACACTGAGAGGATAACAAGTACACACACAGTTTTTCCAGATGCAGCTCTCTGCATCAAGTGCAGTCCCTTAAGTGCATACATATACCACAGCCAGTCTGAGACTGGTTTCTCCCTCTTTCTCCAGATCCCCAGTAAGAGTCCCCAGTGGCAAAGCTATAAAGTTGAGCCCTTAGCTAGGGTTCCAAGCCAAGATCTTCAACAGTCTCTCTCTGTTCAACCAGTGCTTTGTGTCCCTGCCCAAGTAGTTGACACACACACACTCTTGGAGATTTGTTTTACACACACACACACACACACACACACACACACACACACACACACACACACACACACCTGGGAAAGGTTGGCACAGGCTTACTAGCTATACCTCCTTCTGCCCAGACTGTAAGATAGTCATCACTACCTCCAGAACTCCTTATCAGCTACTTTAAGGCCATTAACAAAGGGTGTCCAATCTTACTCTGTAATGGTACTATTAATACAAATGGTAGTTTGATCAAGAGCAAGGCTATTAGGAGTGTCCCACAGTGTCACCAAATAAAAATAAATAAATTAAATATGCAAGTGCTCTCAGAACTTAAATATCTCTAGGCAGATCAGCCACAATGAAAGAGTTCAAAATCACTGGAAATATTTAAAACAACATTGCATGACAGTCTCAAATAAATAAAGAAAAACATCTAAATTAAGCTTTACTATAATTCTGACTATGTTGTTGTTGTTGTCTGTCTTTCGGCTTTTTCCCAGTAAGAGGTCGCCACAGCGGAACTCCAGTCCGCTAATGATTGGCAGTAGATTTTTACGAAATGCCGAGGTGCCAGGTCGATGCCCAACCTTCAATGAAGGCACGCCCATTTACGCACGCATGTCTTTCGAATGCTACCCAACCATGGGGAGGACATGCAGACTCCACACAGAAGGCACTATCTAAGAGAATTATACTTTTCCATAGACTGACTTACTCAGAGCAAGACAGAGATGGTGAATGGATCTTCTCTAGTTGCTGCTGTCAGGTCCAAGACAGAATACAGATTGCTCTGTTTCACTCAGAGTTTTCTCAAATTAGTATTGGGATAACTTGAAGAATTACATCATTGCTTGTCATCTGACTCCTAGTTTCTAGGCTCAAAACAATAATTGAGGCAGCTAGTAGCATTTAGCATCTACCTGTAAAAATAAAGACAGGGGCTTTTTCTCAGATCTACGGCAAAGACTGGAAGTTGCAAAACAATAAAATGCTTCCAAGACAGTACAGAAAGTTTCCTGGTTTTAGACATTGTGTTTCCTTGCTGCAATAAAGTAATTTAATTTCAGCTGTTTTCCTGAAGTTAACCTCTTGTGTTCCAGTTTCCACTATTAAAATATATGCATTTAAACAGTTACAGTAGTGTAAGTACATTTCTGTTCTCCTTCAGTAGGGTATACTGTGGATACATTTCAAACAACACTTTGTAAAATACCTCTTCAGCACACGTCTGTACAAGCCATCTTATATGCCATACAGCAACAATTGTAAAACAAACTTCTGAATCATGTTGATATTCACAAATGACATACAATCATTTACAAAATTCTAGATAACTGTGTTGGCAGTACCACCTTTTGTTATACTTCTGTATAAATCATGTTAATATTCACAAATGACATAATTATTTACAAAATTCCAGCTAGCTTGACTGGTGGTATCTCCTTTTGTCACAGGTCTAATAAAGGAACCATGAATTTTGCCCAGATATTTCTCTTTTCGTTATGATAATAACCTAAACATTAATTCTCGATTTCTTGGGATTTAACTCTAGTTGCATATATATGATTTTGAAAGGAAAGTTTACTATCAGTTGTAATTTCCATGTTTTTACACTTGGGTATTATTTATGACGTATTATCATTTAACAAAACTGCTTTCTTTAATATAGTCTTACCAAAGTAAAGAAGTTGTTATTTATCAGTACTAAGTTTGCCCATACAGGAAACTCTTTAAGAAAACATGTGCCATTTAAATCATAATCTGATGATACAGTAAAACCAATTCTGTAGTTATTATCATATTTATTAAACCAATAAACATTGCTCACAGTACATATACATAGATCATTCCAAACTGAACAAAAATGGCCCCAAGACAGATCACTGGGCAACTCCAAACCCAAATGGCTAATATTCAGATCTTCCCCCATAATGGTGAAAATTGTCTTCTAGAGGTTTGTCATTTCATGATCCATTTTATCAGAATGTGATTGTAATCATAAATTCCCAAGGTAGTATATATTTTATAATGAGATCATCTATCAAATGTCTAAGTAAGATCTAAAAATGGGGGTTGATGTAAAGGTTAAGGTGTTTACCTCACAGTCACAATGTACTGGTTTTGATTCTCACCTTTGAGAGGGAAATTGGCTAGGATTAAAATGACCCACATGAGAAGCTAGCCTAGCACTTACACACAAATCTATGAACCTAGGAATAAAATTGTCTTTATCTTTGGCTGCTTCTGCAGTTAATTCACATCAGTGTTATAAGTACATTGGTGGCAAAAAGGTTTAGCATTTTAAGTCTGCTTGTCATGTTCTGTGACCCGATATGTACAGTGACCTCTAGGTATTTGTTTAAAACATTTTTATGACAACTGAGATAATCTGATGTGCAAAGCTCATTTTCAGTGGAAAAATTCCACAGTACAACTCAGTATGCAAGAAAAAAAATAATAGGTATACTTAACAGAATAAAATGCAACAAATTATATTGTAAACAATAGATATGAGAGCAAATTCAGTGGCAGTATAGATTAGAGACAACATAAAGAGCATACATACTAAGTCATGTGTGCGTACATTAATGTGCAGCACTATATATATATATATATATATATATATTCAAGTAACATGGAGGCAGAGGGAGAGGCTATAGGGAGGTCAGATAGAAGAGCAAGATAGTTCCTTGTAAGAGAGAATAACAGGAATTTTAAATATCAAATTAGGGACCAGAATGCGGGAGGAATAAGGGGTACAAATGAAGTAAAAGAACTAATGTGAAAAGAAATGAGTTCCAACCAGACCAAATGGAAATTAACTAGGGATAGCAAATAAGATGGAATGGATGAGTTAAGGCTGCAGGGAGGAAGCACAAAACTTAAAGAAGGTAGCAAAATGGAGAGGAGAGTTAAGGAGGAAGGATAAAGCAGAAAAAAAATGTGTATGTTTAACTATGTTAGTGAACATAGAAGAAAAGTATGTTTGTTAGTGGATATAGAAGATAAGCAAGAAGAGTGCATGAAAAAGAAGAAAGGTCTGTTACTAAAAGATACATATTTAGCTAAGACTTATTGAACAGATCACTGACAGAGGTAGACATTTCTCATTGAACCTTTGCACTGTGATTAAGAAGAGGTGAGCTAGGTGACCCACAGCTGTAGATTCAGTTGTTCAGCAGGTAAGATCTAAGCACTCTTTTAAAGATCCACATGGGAGACTTCGGACAAACTGTGTGTGTATGTGTGTGTGTGTGTGTGTGTGTGTGTGTGTGTGTGTGTGTGTGTGTGTGTTGTAGGAAATTACTTACATAATGTGCCTTATGGGCAGAGAACAGTGTCTGTAATATTTTATAAAAAGTTTTGACTTGGATTAGGGATACATTTTCAGACTATAGACCGAAGTGGCTTATACTGCTCCACTAACTCTAGACATTTTAAAGCACATTTAGCTTGTGATGCATTTATGGGTGGGTTTGGGGGAAGATATGTGGTAGTTTCAGCTAATGTATAGCTTAGAGGATGTCAGAATTGTATATCTAGAGGATACACATGTGACAAAATTCCCAATGCAGCTGTTACAGTGCTTTTTAAGTCTCCGAATGGAGCAGACCTGTAGGTTTTTGAAAGTATGTGTGGCATTTGACAGACATAGTAACAGAAAAGAGAAGGTTTTCATCCTAGTATGCATGGCTATGAAGGACCTAGCATAGTGTAATGTGGTCAGGTTTTGATTGGCCTTGTGAATGGATATCTTTATATGGGAATCAAACTGAAAGACATTTGTCAGTGAGCATCTTCAGCTGAGAAACAATTTCTGTTACACAATGACTGGCCATTAACATTCAGAAACATGCACACTGATTGGTCAGCCCAACCAGCGCGCCAAAAGTAAAATCCAGCATATACCAACAGAAAAAAGTCTGGTTGCCCAGACCGTCTTCTATTAATATATGCTACAGTTCAGGTCGAGAAGTACGAAGTCTGAAATCCAGACAGTTATGAAAATGACAGGGCAGAAATACAAGGAAAATTGGGCATGTTGTAAAAACTAAAGAAACATACCCAGTTTTTCTTGTATTTCTGCCCTGTTTTCTCTCGTACGTCTGAAATGTTCAGATTTCAAACTTTTTTAAAAAAGTAAATAAATTAAGTAATTAATTAAAGAAGCAAAGGAGATCTTCCTTTCTCCAATGCTTCCTTTCTAAAGCACTGATGTTCTGTATAAGCATGGGAAGTCTCATACGCACGTGCAGTACATCAAAAAAGCAACAAGTTATCTAAAGAAAGCAGAACACCACCACAGAGCCATTATACAAAGGCATTATTTAAGAAAACTTATTAAAACTAACAAGAAGTTCCAGCAGTGACTACCAAGAAATAAACCACTTGCGTCTGCTGAAACAGGAGTTCAGATCCAATAATGCGTGCCACGAGTATAAAATATCCTCAGTGTTAGTAAAACATTTACATATAAAATCTATCATCAGGTTAAGCGCTTTCATCTATCACATAGACTTTTTCAGAACATCACCTCACCTTACACACTGACTTAAATAATCCAATCAATTATTAAACCTAATTGAACAATTAACACGATTAAAAACTGACATCATCTTCTTAAAGTGCACTATACAAACTGAAATTCATATTACATGGTTCTAAAAACATGTCTCACTTGTATCGAACATATTACAATCAAGCTATATTTTTGTAAACATAAATGAATAAATAAATCATTATAAACAAGCTGCACCCATTGTAACAAATGCTTTATACAGACACCTACAAAAATGCCCTGGATGCAAAGAATTCAAATTTGCCATCCTTGAGCAAATAAGAGGAAATCTGAGAGGGGGTAGTATTACCAAGAAGCTAAATGAGAAAGAAACCTGATGGCAAATATTGTTGAATTCTACTGTTCATCCAGGGATAAATGATGGTATATCATTGAAGGCCATTCTGGAAACAAAAGGGTGATGTTTATAACGATTTATTTATTCATTTATGTTTACAAAAATATGCCTTGATTGTAATATGTTCGATACAAGTGAGACGTGTTTTTAGAACCATGTAATATGAATTTCAGTTTGTATAATGCACTTTAAGAAGATGATGTCAGTTTTTAATTGTGTTAATTGTTTGATTAGGTTTAATAATTGATTGGATTATTTAAGTCAGTGTGTAAGGTGAGGTGATGTTCTGAAGAAGTCTATGTGATAGATGAAAGCACTTAACCTGACAGATTTTATACGTAAATGTTTTAATAAAATTGTGGATATTTTATACTCGTGGCATGCATTATTGGATTATTTAAGAAAAGTAAATAATTTTTTTCTTAAATAATGTCATTGTATAATAGCAATAACCAACTCCTGGGTGTGATGTAATGAATATTTACCCACAGTTGCCTTTGGTAAATCACTCAGGCTTCACCCTCATGCTTAGATCACATCAGTCATGGGTAAATCTTCAATATGGCACACCAAGTCATTAGTTATTGCTATATTATACAATGACCAGATATTAACATTCAAAGATGAGCACGCTGACTGGTCAGTCCAACCAGCGTGCCCATTATAAATCGAGCATATATGAGTGGAAAAAAGTCTGGTCATCTGGACTTTCTTACATTACTATATGCTGTAATATTTTAAGTTTTCTTCACCATTAGAAAGAAAATAATAATAAAATTAGAAATCCAGACAGTCTGGAGGTATGAGAGAGACTGTGTGGAGAAAATACTTTGAAAATCAGATACATTATTCAAAACTAAAGAAATGTACCTGTCTTTCCTTGTATTTTCTCCAGCCTGTCTGTCTTGTACCTCTAAAGTATCCAAATTTCAACCTTTATTTAAAAGAAAAAGGAGCAACTGAGATGTTCCTTCTCCATTGCTTTCTTTCAAAAGCACTGATGTACTGCTTAAGCATGGGAATGAAAGTCCCATACATACGTGCTGCTCATCAAGAAAGCCCTTGGATAGGTAAACAAAGCAGAAGGATACCACGCTGGATTTATACAAGACATTATTTAAGAAAAGTAAGTAATTTTTTTCTTAAATAATGTTATTGTATAGTAGCAATAACCCACTGCCGGGTGTGGGTAATTCTGATTTACCCACAGTTGGCTTTGGTCACTTGGTCTTCGCCCTTGTGACCAAACCACAACAATTGTAGGTAAATCCAGCATTACCCACACCTAGCCATGGGCTATTGTTATATTAGTTGTTTTCTCTAGAACAGCATGAGAGCTGAGTTCTGAGACTGCAGTCTAGAATGATGGCAAAATCCTAATAAATTGATCTTATTGATATTAAATTGTATTCCAGAATTAGCTGAATTTGCGTAGTGAAGACTCCATTTTTACACCCTTATATGGACATCAGAAATAGAACTGATAAGACATGAAAGGGTAAAATCATCAGCAAACTCACTTGGGTATACTGCAATAGTGTCATATATCATTAATGTCAACAGAGAAGAGTACTGGGTCAATCAACTGGGCCTGTGCCAATTCAAAAGACTATAGCAGGGGTGGGCTTAATCATTGCTCCCATCTAATCCTTGTAACAGATAACTTCCTTCCTTCTGTGTAACTATACAGTCATTGGTTTTTAATTTTGATTTTGATTTGGCTTCATTGAGGAAATCATTGTAAGGCATCACAAACTTTATCAGTGAAAGAGTGCAGACTTTGTCAGCTATGGGTAACTCAATTCAGATAATGCTAGCAGTTTTTTCTTCCCTAGGCTTATGCATTTTGGCAACTATTTTTGTAGGTAGCAAGCATGTCAGAGCACTGCACAAGTTGTAGTTTCTGTAATCCACTAAAACAACATGTTTGCCATGTTGTTTTCTTCTGGGCTATAAGTTTGTCATCAGTGATTCGGAACAAGTAGTAAAAACAGTGTTGTTATGCTGATGGTAATCATGTCTGCCTGTCATTTTCTTGTAGGAAGTCAGGTCCATTTTGTATTCATAAAACATTGTGGTTGTGATGTAAGATTAGATGGGACAGAGCTTGGCATAAATCAGCATCATTATGCTAAAAAATGTGATAGACCAAAGTTTTCCTGTAAAAGAGACCCTGAAACATCAGTTTCCCCATGGCTGTGATGCAAAAAAGAAGTGAGATAGTGATAACACAAAGCTTACAGTCCCTCATGGTATCACTAACAAGTGATGGTTGGATATATGGGTTTAAAATCTGCACCACTACCATCCGGAAAATTGAGTAACCACCAAAGTGGAAAACCTGCACTGTTACCCTGAGCTATGGTCCCATAAAATCCACACACAAATAGGTTCCATAATGAACAACCATAGATCAGAGTGACAGGGCCCTGCTTTCCAATTCCACCCCATCTCACATACAGAGGGGTGAATGGGCACAAGGCAAACACGTTTTCCTCCTTGCAAAAAAAGTGCTCAGTAGAGTGGTACTCTGAGTCACTCTACAATGTTATTCTATCACTAATGCCATTTTTAGGGAACAAACAGCACTTGGCTGATTAGCAGTGACTGTGTCCCAGTACACCTTGCCAGAGAGACTGATGTCACTGCTAAGACTAGTACAAGTGTAAAGCCATAGCAGGAGAGCAGTCTCTGAATCCCCTAGGCTTATTGATTGTGGTAGCCTTTGGAATAACATTTTGCAGTGTGCTTCTGTGTAAATGTGTATGTATAGCTACCATCCCCTTAACGAAAACAAAACCTGCAGTTCTTAGTAACAATCACCTGCCCCCACAAAAAATGGTCAGTTATCTGCACTTTAGGTTAGCTGAAATTCCAAAGCAAATCAGTTACATGTCATGTGTTGTCTTTGTTTTTTTAGATAGCTTTTATATTTTCTGTTTTGCATATCCACTGTACATTTTATGGTTATTTATTGGCAGATTTCACAGAAAAAAAACAGAACTGCAAGCTTTATACACATTTTATTGATTTTTTACATAAAATCATTTGCATGTTTTACACAGCGTCTTGCATTCCAGGAAAAAAAAAAAACACTTGTAAGTTCAATAACTCATTTATATTACACATCTAATCTGTAGTTTTACTAAGAAACAGACAAGTTTATATGCATTCCTCACAGGGTCAAACATGGCTCGTGTCCATATATCACTGGTTGCATTTCTGAAGGTTTAGTTTTCCTGCAATGCTTGTGAAAGGAGGTGAAGGAGGTAAGTAGTGCACAGCAAGAGAAGGGAAATCTGCTAAGTGACTAGTAGAGGAGAGAAACTACATTAGATATGACATAGTAGATTAAGAGGTAGAAGGAAGCAGGGAGGAGATGAAAAAGGAATAGGTGAGGATAGGCCCAATTTAGACATACCTTTTCTGTCTCAGTGTACAGGGATTCATTTCTTCATTTATATAAAGCAATTTGCATATTTTGAATACAAATGGGGTATCCGAGGTTCATGTCTGTAATATTTCAGCATGTCTTTTGTCATTTATGAAACATTTGTATTTTTATTTGCTAACAGGGGAAGTCAGACCCCATTCATCGATGGCAGACAAATATGGAAGTGGTTTCCTTTGTAGAATGATGTGTGAACTTTTTTGATTCTCAGAGTTGGGAAATTTCCCTTCCATGAGAATTGGCTGATCTTGGAATTAGTATATATAATTAACAGAGGTAGTGAGGTTGCAGGTGTCTTTTCTCCCTACAAAAATGATGTTTTTGTTTTTTGTGTTTTATTTAGTTTGCATGCACCAAGATTGTTGCTCTGTGCATGTGTAGTAGTGTGTCAGTGTGCATTGTTTTGATCATTTTGTGTCAACGTTATCAATCACTCATTTACATTACACATCTAATTTGTAATTTTACCAAGAAACACAGACAAGTTTATATACATTCCTCACAGGGACAAACATGATTCATGTCCATATATCACATGTATCCACTTGTATTGACATGATATTTGTGTTATTTGATTAAGGTAAACTGATCTATCCATATATGTAAATGTGTGTGTGAATGGATGGACTTAAAAAGTATGAAACACCCAAACACTGATGCATTTACCATCAACACAAACTAGTCAAAAAACGTAACATTGACATGACATTGCGCATGCTCTGAGAAATAATCTTGAACCATGCAGATTTGAAAACAGAATTATTTGTAGGAGGTTGCCCCATGCAACCTCCACAACCCCTGCTAATCATATATTCTAACTCTGAGATCACACAATTTATGAGGAAAAGTTATATTCCTCAACCCAGAGGATCATGTCATCTCACATAACCGTTGACCATCTGCTTTGTCAAATATATATATATATATATATATATATATATATATATATATATATGTATGCATATAAGAAACTAAATACATTGCTCAGTGGCAGTGAAACAGTGAACAGAGGTCAGGACCAAACCGTACACTGGAAAGGGCGAGAGCTTAATCACTCAGCTACTGTATTGCCTATCACAGTGATCCTAGCTCAAATTTCTGAAGGGGTTGAGGGAAGTCGCATCATTTATGTACTTCCATGTTTAATTCTTCAAGGTATACTTACTGTTGGGTCATGCATTCAGTTATCAGAAGGATTTTTATGCATTGCCTGGAGGATGATGTAAAATAAAGCTGGTGACTTCCTGACCTGCTGTTTGAAGCCATTACATGCTTTCTTGTGTGTCCACCTGTGCTTGTATGTGTGTGTGTTGTTTGAAGTTGCATTATCTGCACAGTTACCAATTAAATCTACCTAATTCTCCTATACACTGGATAAGTAGAAGATGTTTGTAAACCAAACACGTATTTTTTTCACATCCTTCAAAAAAGGTGCCTAATGTCTTCCTCATACTTTCCTGAATTTTGTAATTATTTTTGACCTTGCGAACTCTAAAGAAGGTGTGTAATCAGTTTTTGATAGTAGCCTGACAAGTGCACATTTATTAAACTGTCCGATTTTCAAACTATAGATTACAAATCAGCATTTTCTCGGATTCGTATTCAGCATCCAAAGTTGATAGCATTAGAGGATTGTGAAACCTTGTCTAGTTTTGCAGACAGATTATTTCTGTTTTCTTGGAGGCTATGTGATCTTAGAGTTTCTATAACCAAGTCTGGGGTGTGGGGATAAAGCTCCCCAAACACCTGCATTGCTCAAGGCCACTTGTTTTTCATTTTCCAGTAATATCATGGTGCTAGCTTTCATTAGACTCCTGTCACTGAGTTCCGGTTCATTAAACTGAAATGCTTCCAGTCATACTGATTCTGTTCCATGAGGACACTCCTGTCTTCCATCACTATCTCTGCATTACATCCTGAGTAATTGTCATATCTTACAAGTATGTCTTTTTATTTGTGCATATTTCTTTTCTCTTCTTTTCTTTATTTAAAAAAATGGTATCAAATTGGAATCTACAAGTAATTTTTATCCGTATCTTCCTCCTTTCTCTGTACTGTAAATATTAATCTGTTTTAGCCTCTCTGTATAGAGTTCATGGTGACAACTGCTTACTGTTGCACCTGCGTTCTTTATGAGTGTGCATGTTTACTGTCTAAAGCTGGAAATAACTTCCCATGTTCTGATGTAATATGTCTTTCACTGCATCTCAGTATCCCACTAGCTTTGTTATTGTTGTGCCACACTGATTGCTTTCTTTTAGCTCATACAATATGACCCCTCTCTGCTCCCTTACTTCTTCTGCTGTTGCTACTGCTTATCATGTACTTCCTTCCTGGTTATTGCTTCCTAGATTATTTATTTTAAAACTTTTAACACTGAATTTGTCATGTTTCAGAATAGTCTTCCAACATTGACAAGTTTCTTTTCACCCAGAGTTTACCCTGTTGTATACCACATGTATTATATGGGTTTCATAGATTTAAATATGCTAATGCCTGGTTATTTGATAGGTACATGTCATGTGGCGTACATTACAAAGTGCTCACAGAAGCTGGAGGCAAATACAGAATTCCTGTTGCGTACTCAACAGTCTAATAAACATTCAAATGTGACACTACTTCGCCATCAGCAAAAAGGACACCTTATTTTTTCAGACATAGTCCAATGTCATCTATGTAGATATTTTAAAGTATCATTCCCATGTACTGACCCCTGTTGTCCCACACAACAGGTATTGATTTTATCTGGACATACTGTATTTGCTGTTAACTTATGTAGAGTTTTGAATGTCTACCATTAATCAGTCTTCCATTCAATGTCCACTTTCTCTAACCTTTTATGTGGTACCATGTCAGATGCCTTGACAACACCTAAATATGCCACATCTTTCTCTATTAGGTCAATGCTGTGACTCTATACTCCACCTTGAGTCCTGTACTCCACTTCCATTGATCTGGCAGTAGAGATTACAATAAAATAATATATCAGTATAAGACAAAACATTGACTTTAGTAAGTATGTTTGCCCAATATCATAAATAATTTATCTGATGAAATTATGAGATTGGATGGAAGCACTTACTAAAGTCAATGTTTGTTTTACTGTGGTATTGTATTTATTTATTGTATTTTGATGGTTTTATCTTTCTTTTTTGTGCACATTAGAGATTATGGCATTATAAACTCATCAGCTGTCTTCACAGCACATTATGGACAAGTGCTTGAAAAAAATGACAATTAGTTGTAAGAAGTTATTCTGTGTTCTGCAGGTTTGGACTGCTAAGAGCTTCATCTCAAGATAACAATATGTTTTTTAGTGTTTGACTGTAGTGGTGCTTTAACCAGTAAGCTTTATGCTAATCTCTTCACTTTCATTCACCTTACCGTTTTCAAACCAATAATGTAACTTGGGTAGGGCAAAGAGTGCAAAGCATTATGGGGAGTGATCAGCCAACCCTGAATTCTCTTCAGGGCAGAATTGCATTTGCGGTCAAAACTGAAGTATTTTAATAGTGTGTGTCATAAACTGTAGCAGCTGCTTGCTAGAAATGTAGCAATCAGTTTACATGTAAATTCATCAAAACCACTACATGGAAACACCCAAACAACCCTCCCCCACACCCTTGCTACTAGTATATACCAACCTGAGACAGTACTTAATGTGGAATGGTCATCATCCCAATCCCTACTGTACTGCAATCTCTTGTAACAAATGCTGGAACTTTTCAATCAGCTGATTTTCATCAGCGGCACCAACTAAAAAACAGTCGATAAAACACACACATTGATTGATTCCATATGTACACAAATATCATCCTTTTTATTTATTTATTTTTTTTGCAGTTCCAGTATGAGAAGAGCTAGTGGAGCATTGGGCACTAAGGCAGCTAGTAACATTACTGTTTCATATGCATTAACTTCTAATTAATGTAATTCTGCAGCCATACTGATTTCAAAGTATACTATACAGTGATTATTCATTACCAAATGGCTGTCCCCTTTCCAGTATGATGTACTGACTCCCTCCCCATTGACATCATAAATAACAGGACTGTCTTTTTTTTCCAGTAGGTTCTACAACTAGTTCTCTGAGAAACATCCTTCATATCATCTAAAAATGACCTTGTTTATGAGTGTGTCTGCTGTTGAAGTGGCAATATCATCAGCTGGAGTCATGTGTTTAGATTTGATAT
This sequence comes from Protopterus annectens, assembly GCF_019279795.1. Lineage (NCBI taxonomy): Eukaryota > Metazoa > Chordata > Ceratodontiformes > Protopteridae > Protopterus > Protopterus annectens. The sequence continues at coordinate 1,601,367,533 of NC_056743.1, read as the reverse complement.
GAGCTATAGTTTTTGTTTTATTGTATTTTCCATGCTCTTTTAAAGATTTTAAGATTTTAACATCTTTTTCAAACAAAATCTTTGGCTTATCAGTGGCTTAGTAATTATTTTTTACTGCTTTACTGGGTACTAGACAAATTTTAAGAGAGACTTTAGGTTATTGTTGTAACAGGTGATTGACTGAAAAGAAAATGTTCTGGTTCCTAGTTCATATCCATTAAGTTTTAAATACATTTGCATTCATCTAACCTATACTCAGACCTTTTTTTTTTTAATGTTCATATGTTGCCTTATGAATGATGACATGTAAAATTTTGATTTTTGATCACTGTTAGTGTGTAATGTGGGCGTGCTACTGCCCCTAGGGTGCTCACTTTTTGAAAAAATAAGAGAGTTTAATCAAGAATATAATTATCAAGAGAAACATGTTTATATGGTCAATGTAGATGTCTGTTTAGTATTCACAAGAATGCCCCATGATTTAAGGGTTGAATGGGTGAGGATGTACCTAAGCAAGTTTAGTCAATTTATTTATTCATTTCTTAACCAGGAAAGTTCAACTTGGAAAGAAGCCAATTTTCTGCTGAAGCCTGGGGAGAAACCCTCCAGATGCAGGTCTTTGTAATGTGGGAAGAAACTGAAGCACCCAGAGGAAACCCACACAGACATGCAGACTCGGCAGAGAAGGCACCCCAGCTGAGAATCAAACCAGAGAACCTCTTGCTGTGAGGTAACAATGCTACCCCTGTACCACTGCGCCGTCCTATCAGTCAGCTATCAGTTGATAAAATTACAGTGTGCTGCCAGTTATTAGAATTAGTTTTAGAAAACTATTTTTTCTTATTTAACAAAAAATACTACAAACAGACAAGGGGAGTTGCAGTGGGGTATGTGGTTGTCCCAGCCTTTGTGAATTTAGTACTTGCATGGTAGGAGGCACATTTTTTGTATAACAGTGAACTAAACAACAAAATCAGATACTACAAGGGATTTGCACATGATTTCTTTTTCATTGTTGCTGGAAATCCAGAAGACAGTGTTTATTTTCTCAAAGACCTTAAGAAGGTCAAAGAATTGTTAAAGTTCACTTTTGGAGGGTTAGGTTTGAAGGTTAACTTCTTAGATGTAACCTTAGAATGGATTGTCAGTGACAAGAAGTTTAAAAGTTGTATATACAGGAAAGAAACCTTTTCTAATGGTTACCTTCAGTTTAATAGTAACCACCCCTACTTTATGGAGAAAAGCATTCCGAGACACCAGTATATTTGGGCCTCCAGGATGATTACTGATGAACTAAGATTTAAAAATGAGATTAAGTTTATTAATTCATTATTTCTAGAAAGGGGTAATAGTAAAAATTTGTTATCAAAAGCTGCTAATGAAATTATAGAAAAAAAGGTGAGTTGTTTTCCAGCCTGTTTTAAATCAGCCTATTAGTCAGCCTGTCTACATGGAAAGGGAAGAAGGTCACAATGAAAGAACTAATGTCTTTTTTAGAGATGTCTATAGATGCAGAAGCCATTCAAAAAGTTATCAAAACCAAATGGAGAATTTTAGAGGGCAACCCAGACCTCTTTATGGCTATAGGTAATACTCCCAAGTTTGTTCAAAAGAAAAGTAATAGCTTAAAAGTTTTGTTACAGAAGGATAACAGATTCTCTATCAGAAACAGCAAGAAGTAAGGGTACTTACAAATGTGCTTTTTGTAATGCATGCAGATTTATTTCAGAAGGACCATATATTTTGTTAGATCATATAAATGAAACCATTACTGTCCCAGGGAGAATTACTTTCAAGTCTGTGGGGGTAGGTTCTATCAACATGTGCTCAGGTTGCAATGTCTTTTATGTTGGCATGACAACTAGAAGTCTTGAGAAGAGAATTAATGAACTTCAGTATTCCTCAAAACTAAAGATAAGAAAAATGCATTGTATAAACATTCCATCATTGTAGGATATACAAAAAGTTCTTATTCTCTGGGTTAGAAATTCCCCCACCAGACTTAAGATGAGGTGACTTTAAAAGTACAGTAGAGACAAGCGAAGCTGGATGACAAAGTTAAGAGCAGACAAGTATCCAGGTCTAAATAAATGTATTAATATTAAGTGTTTCCTAAAGAACAAAAGGCTAAAGGTGTATAAATGAATGTTCTTCACTTCTTTTTGTCCTTTATTTCTTTTGTATACTGATGTATGGGTCTATATTAATTTGCCAAAAGATATTTTCAGCAAACACCTCTTTATCGACACCTAATCAGCAAAAATCACTTCCTTGATTCATGGTATTTTCTCAGGACAATGAAACAGTTGCCCTGCAGGACAATGGAACCCACAAAGCACTAAATCAGACCCACCTAAGTGGAAGGATTCACTCTTACACACACCCCATTTTGGGGGCTGCACCCCACCTAACTATATATCGCAACTCTGAGATCACACTGCAATGGGGAAAAGGGCAGAGTTGTGTAATTGACCAACTTCTTCATTGTCTTGGGAAAATTCTAAGAATCACATAAGTGATTTTCACTGATTAGGTGTGTCTGAAGAGGTGTTCAGTGAAAATATATTTTGGCAAATTATATAGACTCCTTCTGTATTAATATTTATGAAGTTTTTTAAACATTTTTCTAACTGGTTTATTATTTAAAGTGTTAATTAAAGAATTTTAATTGAATAAGGAATTAGAGTTTTTCATTGGTAGGTTTTTTTGTAAAAACTGCTTGAAAGTTTTGGTTGAATAGTTTCTAATGAAGTCCTGTTGGTTGAAAGCAATATATTAACCTGTGAATGCTAATTCTTTCTTGGGCTCCTGCCTATGCTTTTTTTTCAGTGTTTTCTGTTTTCTAAGTTGTTATTTACCACTGGTAGAACTGTCTTATTTTTATACTTGCATAGTTTTTGTTTTATAGTATTTTGCTATGCTCTTTTATAGATTTTAAGTTCTTAACATCTTTTTCAAGCAAACATCTTTGGTTTCTCAGTGGCTTAGTAATTCCTTTTTACTGCTTTACTGGCACTGGACAAATTTTAAGAGAGAGACTTTAGGTTATTGTTGTAACAGGTGACTGACTAAAAGAAAATGTTCTAGTTCCTGGTTTTTATCCATTAAGTATTAGATACATTTGCTTTCATCTGAACTATACTCAGACCTGTTTTTTTTAATGTTTATACGTTGCCTTCTGTATGCTGACATGTAAAATCCAGATTTTGATTACTGGTAGTGTGTAATGTCTGCTTCTGCTACCCTCCAGGGTCCTCACTTTTCGTTCTGTGATGTATTTATTCATAGGGGGTTGCCCAGCTCCCAGAGAACTTTATGATTCTTGCTTTGTTGCTCTGGCTATCTCTAGCTCTGTTTTACTGTAGTCATCTTAGTCTGCTGGTTCATTTGGACAGGCAGCATGCAGTATTAGTGCTGCTGAACACCCTGGTATTACTCATTCCAGAATGCTTACAATGTCATTCCAGAATGCTTACAATGTCATTCCGGAATGCTTTCGCTGTCATTCCAGAATGCTTACAATGTCATTCCAGAATGCTTTCGCTGTCATTCCAGAATGCTTACAATGTCATTCCAGAATGCTTTCACTGCCATTCCAGAATGCTTTCAATGTCATTCCAGAATGCTTACAATGTCATTCCGGAATGCTTTCGCTGTCATTCCAGAATGCTTACAATGTCATTCCAGAATGCTTTCACTGTCATTCCAGAATACTTACAATGTCATTCCAGAAGTGATGAGCAGCTCTTTAACTCCATCCCTGGATGTGGAGATAGCTGGAAGATTTTGCTGACAGTTGGCATCCTATAAATTTTGAAAGGACTACTAAACTAAGATCAGGTCCCTAGATAACATCTTCTGGCTATTTTTCAGTAATTTTGTGTGGTATAAATTGATATGGATTGTATTCATTGCAAGTTGGTTAATACTATGCCTATAACAGCAAACATAATCTAGATACAAGTGTAGTTTTTGTTATTTTATTGCAGATTACACTATTCTCTACCAAATGTGCTGGATGCTTGCTAACTTTATAAATGTGGAAACATAATGTTGCTTTCACAATCTATATGTTCACATGCATTATATCCTGGGAATAATTGAAATACACCCTGGTAAATTACTATATTACCATCTTAAAAATCAAATTAAAGGTTTGGCTATGACAGTTATGGCAAGTATGATTTTGAGCCAGACTGTGGATCTGACTGCCAATTTACATAACCAATAAAATTTTTACATTGGTTTTATTTGTTTTGTTTAAGGATTTTCAGGACTTATAAAATGTGTTAGTAACAGTATGTTTTACTGTATGATAACTGTATCACTGCCAGGTTTATTTTGTTTAGGTGTTTAAAAAGGTATAATTCCTTTAGACTGTACCACCTTGGATCTGTTTAATTATTGTTTGCCAGTTCACCATTCAGATTTATTACTGGGCAATTTTTCAACTGTCATTTTTAGCCTACATGCCATTTACCTTGCTTTATTTTCTTTCTATTTCTAGTAATATTATACTATGTGAATATTATACAGTATGGGCCTTATGATATCCCTCTACCCTTTTTATTCATTTAGGCACATCACTTACTATAATGAAGAATTGTAAGTGACTTGGGATTAATAAAAGCCATTGGGTATGGCTTGAAAGATGTTGAAAGGGCCAGAGCAAGAGGGTTACATCCATAATAGAATTACCAAGCACCTATCATAAGATTAACTTGCCCCTAGACTGCCTGCTTATCTGTGTCCAGTTCCTAGAGCATCAGTGTGATCTCCTGGTTTCCTATTAGATGACTGAAGACGCATTCTATCGAATGCGTCTTGGCTGAACTTAAAACAACGAAAAGGCAAAATAGCGAAGCGGATTTTAAGCGAATTCTTTTCCAGGGAAAGAGTTTGCTTGGCCGCTTCCATTAGTTTGCCGTTTTCGACACTGTAGTGCAATCTCGGAGTTGGTATATTTAAGTAGGGGGGTGGGGGGCAAAGCCCCCACTTTAAGTATTCTTTCAATTTTTTTCTTTTCTTTTTTTTTTTGTAACAGCGATTTATTTTCCCCTGGGAAAAAATTGCTGTTCTGAGTTTTCAAGATTGTAAGCTTTCGCTTACATGGGATTGATTATTCATTGTTCGCTTTTTTAAGCATTTGATGATGTAATATAGACCTGATCTCCTTACCCTGCCATTTGGTCCAGTAATCAAGTTATCATCCTAAAGGAATAGTGAGTCAATCTGAAACAAGATAAGAATTAGTTCTGCCTTGCTGAATGAGACTGACTTGCCATTTATTACTGAAGCCTGGTTGAAGGAAGTACCTGATTTCCTAGAAGGTGGGCACATTTTAACTAGATTTTTCCTATTGTCTAATGTACTGTATTAGGTAACATTGGTGGTAGAGTTACCATCAGATTTTGATTAAGTTTTTAACAAAGTTGTACTACAAATAGGATCACCAAATTTTTTAAATGTGCCTTTCTGGCAGAAGTGATTCGCAGGTATCTCCTTGCCTACCAACCACTAAGTAGCCTTGTGATTTTTCTACAACAATTCTCCAATTTCATTGTCAATTTCCTAGAAGGTTACCAATGCTGGTTGATCTTAGGGGATTTTAACAGTTAAGCTGAGTACAAAAGTGTAGAGCATTTTTCATGATCATTAACTCTTTTAAAAGGTGTACACTTATTCTGGCATTCCAGCTTTGTGTAGTCCCTTAATTTCTGGTGAGACTGATTGCCATCTTTTTTTTTAAGGCTGGATTCCACTGGTCAGGTTGCCTATCGTTGGGCTTACCCAAGTGAGAGACCTGTGGATTGTTTCATTGGTGATCTCATTCCTGTACTCTACCAGCTCCTAGAAGAACCCAATGTGAATGATCATGGGGTGGTAGGTTTGTCCTACAGTAAGACTATTCCAGATGGTCTAGATCATTTTATCCTGATTCATAAGTACCTTTTACTGGTTGTTGCTCATGAGTGCTGCTAGGATCATGAACTTTGTAAACTATGCCAAAAGGTTGCAAGATAAAATAAGTTTGGAAATGAATTTATGCACTGGATAACAGACTTATTCTGATAGCTCATTTTACAGCCTAGCAAACAGAACTCAAATTTTAGTCTAATTTGATCGAAAGTTTGTTGTTTGTTTGTTTAATTTAACTGTGGAGGCTGCCCACTAAAGTGTGCTAGCCTGTGTAACTAATTTATCACTGTTCCTTGTTTTCCCGCCTTCCTCGACTAGTTTAGACCAGTTCACAGGCATTGCTGTATTCTGGGCTGTGGTGTAGTTCCTGTGTTGTCCATTACCTTGCTTGGATAGAAGGAAGTTTCTTTGCTCACCAGTGGGAGTGGGGAGCCTTGAGCAGCCTACCTGTCCCTGTGGGAAGTGACCTCAGCACAAGAAGCTGTAGTAATTGGTTGTTTTGGACCATTTCTAGCTCTTTTGTAGTTCACTGTTTAAAATCCGCATTTGCACGGCTTTGCGCGGTTGTGTGCATAGCGCAGTGCCAGTTAAACAAGGTTAAACTTTTTCTGGCTCCGCCAAGTCTGCTCTTCAAATTTTCCCTTAAGGAAGCTCTACTCTTAGTATAACTAGACTACTTACTATATTATAAGCCTAGCACTTGTTCTCAGTACTTCTCTACTAAGTAAGCACTCTCGTACTAAGTAAAGCACTGCATCTACTTACCACCCCTGTGAATATCCACTTCCCTTAAAGGTACAGCACTCCCTTATACAGTTCTAGCATGTTGAGTGGTAGATTACTGGCGTCGTCTCCAGTTCAGCTGGTCAATCTGGATATCTTGAGACAATGCTACAATTGTCTCATGTACACAGACAACCCTCTCCTCCTCCCAACAAACACAAATACATGTGAGAGATGCAACTATATAGCCAAACTGGAGGCTGACCTCTCTCAACTCAGGGCTGGCATGACCAGACAGGAGGAGATGGCCACACACACAACAATCCCAGTCCCACATAGATCTACCACAACTGCAAACCAAACACATAAAAACACAAAGACATAGTCGGAGGCTCTAATAAAAAACTTACCAAAACAGCAGATGCTCCCAAAGCAGACGCCCAAAAATCCACCACCTCAAAACAAAACACAGGCAACACATACTTCAATAAATCAGTGTGTCAACCAATCACAGCCCTTAAGGCCAAACACCTTACCTGATACACTAGTAATAGGTGACTCTATAGTCAGACACACTGATGTCCCGCTGACCAGGCTGAACAAGGAGAAGGTGACTGTGAGCTGTCTATCGGGAGCTAGGATCCGCCACATAACACACGCACTCAAGTCACTCCAAAGCAAGTACAAATATGACTCCGTCATTGTCCATGCTGGTGTGAATGACCTGAGACGTACCTCCCTGGACTACATGAAAAGAGACATAGAGGAGCTCTCCGATTATGTAGCCCAGGCTGGTATGACCCTGACCCTGAGCAGCATCTTGCCCTCACCAAGAATGATACCACAATACAAAGACAAGATGATCAGCTTTAACAATTGGCTCAAGTACTGGTGTCATTCTAAGGGGATCCAATGTCTGTCTGCCTGGGATGACATGTTGGACAAGCCACGCTGCTTCGCAAGGGATGGCTTACACCTGTCACCACTGGGCTTCCGGATATTGGCTAAGGCTCTTGCCACCCCCATAGTGCCTTTTTTAGGCAAGGCTCAAAAGACAAACCCACCTCCTTAGAAAACAATAACGGAAAAAAACTAAGGGTAATGCTGCTCAACGCCAGACATCTAAATCTCAAGATGCAGGCACTTGATGCACTCCTCAGCATGGAGAACATCGACGTCTATGCAGTAACTGAAACCTGGTTCAAGGCTCCTGAGAGCACCCCAGCGTTACCAGGCTATACCTCGTATCATGCTTTTCGGCCCCAAAACCCGGGACGAACCACAAAGGGAGGGGGAGTGTCCATACTCATCAAGGACACCCACACCTCCAGGTTAGTAGCAGCACATGAAGCATCAGAGACCATACAGGTGCAACTAACCATAGGCAAAACTGCTATACAACTGGTAGCATGTTACAGGCCACCCTCCCAATCTCAAGAACTCCACTCAGCCTTCCTGAAGACACTGGAGGATATGAATGTATTACAAAATACCATCATACTGGGAGACTTCAACTACCCAAACATAGATTGGGTACATTATTCTAGCCCTAATACCCTAGCCCAAAGGTTCCTGGAATTCATAAATTCAAATGCACTGAAACAATTAGCCACCTCTCCCACTAGGGGAGATAATATACTAAACCTGATCATCACAAACATGGAGACAAAATGCTCCACACTGGAAGTATACCCCTCACTAGTGAGATCTGACCACAAACTAATCACCCTGGATATACATACCCCACCTCCACCCCCGGCACAAAAGACCACAGTGAAAAACTTCTCAAAAGCAGACTTCACTCTTCTTAAGACTGAGATGGTATCCTTTAAGCCCACTGTGCCAGTGGATACCACATCCCACAATGCCGAATCCTTCACAAATGCTTTCTATGGACATCTCCAAGAATGCATGGATCATGCAATCCCAAACAAATCCAAGTCCCTCTCCACCAAAGGTAAGCATCCTGTCTGGTGGACCTCAGCCATAAACAAATTGTATAACAAAAGAAGGAAGCTACTGCACGTCAGAACAAAATCCCATGAAGGGAAGACATCTCTGATCAACATTCGCAAAAAACTACGCTCTCTCATAAAAACATCCAAGGCCAACTTTGAGAGAAAAATCGCTAAGGACACGAAAGATAACCACAAATCCTTCTTCAGCTATGTTAGAAACCTGGGCGGAAACCCTCAGATATGCTCAGAGTTGGTTCACAACAATAAAAAATACACTGAACCCACAGATATTGCCAACATTCTGGCTGACAGGTTCAGTGCAAATTTCTCCCCTCCTTCACCCCCAAAAGAAGAAATACTTATCCCAGCTGAATGTAATCTCCCTGTAATCTCAGATGTCCAAGTGAGAACCACCCTAAACAAAGCAAAAAACACAGCATCAATGGGACCTGACGGTATCCCGGGTTGCGTGTTATGTGAACTCCAAGAGGAGCTAAACCCACACATAAAAATGCTATTTAACCTTAGCCTTACTTCGGGATATGTACCTGAGCACTAGCGTACAGCTGCAGCGGTCCCACTCCACAAGGGGGGTGCCTCTACAGACCCTGGAAACTACCGCCCCATAACCTTAACCAGCCTGGTCTGCAAAGCTATGGAAAGAATCATTATGGAACTCATAAACAGAGACATAGGGGACCTACAGACACTTGACCCACCCAGTTAAGCTTTGTAAAGGACAGATCCTGCCTTTTAAACCTGGTTGACTTTTTCAAAACAGTCACTAGAGCCATTGATGAGGGCAAAGCAGTCCATACAGCATACCTGGACTTGGATAAGGCCTTCGACACAATACCCCACTCAGGCATCATAGATAAGCTCAACAGCTTAAATATAAACCCTTATGTCACTAGATGGGTTGCAAACTGGCTAAAGGACAGAACCCATAAAGTTAAAATCGCTGGAGCAATGTCAGACTCAAAGCCAGTCACAAGTGGTGTCCCACAGGGATCTGTCCAGGGACCCCTCTTGTTCGGCATTTATTTCTCAGATGTTAAAGCAAACACGGGAGGGCTGTGGCTGACAAAGTTCGCAGATGACTGCAAACTAGGCGCCATAGTCGATACACCAGCAGACACACATATCCTACAAAAAGGCCTCACAGAAATGGACAACTGGTGCCGGAGTCACAGCCTTAAACTAAATGCCAAAAAATGTATAGTCATCCCCTTTGGGAAAAACAAAGTACCCACAAATTATAACATAGACAACAACCCACTGAGTACTGAAAAAGTAATCAGAGACCTAGGGACCCAAGTCGACAGCGACCTCTCATTTGATACCCACTTTGCCAAAGTGGTTAGAAAAATATTCTACCTTGCACACCTCATCATGAAGGGATTCACATCCAGATCCAAGGATGTCATTGTACCCCTATATTCCTCCCTCATCAGACCCATGATTGAGTACAATGCCCCATTTGGTATGTACCTCACCCGGCATTTGCAACAGCTGGAGAGACCACAAAAGTACCTCACCAAGAGGATCAAGGGTCTCCAACATATGTGTTATTCTGGCAGACTAAAGAAACTTCAGCTCTATTCAGTATCATACCGCCTGCTCAAAGGTGATCTCTGCCTGACGTACAAGGCCATGTCCAATCAGGATCTGATGGACATGCTCCACCTCAAAAAATCCAAGTCCATCAGGACCACGAGAGCTAAAGACTTAAATCTCGGCACAAGTATGAATAGGACATGCTGGATGGATAGATTCATAACCCAGAGGCTTCCCATGCTTTGGAACAAGATCCCAGTTCGTATTAGGCAGAGCCCCTCACTGACTGTCTTCAAGAGAGATCTTGATGAGTGGATGGGAGATCGTAAGTTTACCCCAGGGGTCACATCTGTGTCACTGCTAGACAGGGGCACAGTAAACTAATTCTATTATATAAGGGGACCTTCATTGTGTCACTACTAGACACAGTATTCTTAATTTATTCTGTACATTTTTGTACCATTTCATGGGGTGGCAAATGCCACATCACTATGACTAGGCTTACAAATGCCCCAGGGCAGATAGCCTAGTACTATACTATGAAATTATGAAACTAAGAAGGCAGCGTTCATGTCTGGTATGATTTCAGCAGTGGCAAATCATCCTACTGACCTGTTTCGTATCCATATCATGGGCAGGTCATGCAACTCAACTTGTATAAGGAAAAGGAATATGCTTACAGCTTCTGAATGTGAGTAGGTGACAAGTTTATATGTTGAGAAGCTTGTCCAACTCCAAGCTACTTTCCCTCCCATGGGGTGGGACTAACTTGGTTCCTCTGGTTTTGATGGAATAGAATTTGAGTTGCCTGTTCTTGAGGATACCAGAAGAAGTGTTTCCCCCTACTTCACTGAGTATAAAATTGATGAAAATTTAACTTGTTTAGTTCAACTCCTTAATGTTGAACACCCTGATTGCAGTTCCTTGAAGGAAATCATAACAGGTATGATTTCTGTTTGCATGTTGTCAACAATTCTATTTATGTAAGACTTTTTCTCTTCTCTATGGTTGGGCACCTATGGCATTAGACTATATAAGTATAGAGAATGTAAGCCTTGGGGGATGCACTTAGCATGTCACAGTCATACCACAGGGTGTGTGATGTACCTCAAAGTTGAATAATAGCTGCATTTTTTCATGGTATTTGCCCTCATTATGAGAAATTATAGTGGATGCCATACCTGTGATGATGATATGAATGTGCATCTTTGCTTCTGTCTTGAACATCTGTCTGTATGTCTGTTATGAAAAACAGTGGAAGAGATTCTTTGATGACATTCTCTGTTTGATGATGACTAGAGAACTCAGGCTGTGTCTTGTTAAAACTGACGCTATGATTATCTGTGCCATAGTTAGGTCCTCAAATATTTCTAGTCTAGCTCCTGACATTTATTATAGGAGAACACACTAGAATTTGACCCCAAGTAAAATGTTTGGATGTGTACCTAAACTTCATGCTTTGCTTATGGACCAAATGACATCAGTGGTGAAGGCTTGTTTTTTGCCATTTTAGGAACATCTCCAAAATAAAACATCTCTTGCTATTTAAAAATCATATTACAGTTATGCATGTGCTCATCTCTTCCAGGCTGATGTGTCATAGATGCCTGCACATGGGACTGAGCAATATAGATCTTGGTTGCTTGCAGTGAGTGCAGATTTCATCAACCAGAATACTGACTACATTTTCCCAGTTTTGTCATATAAGACCACTTCTGGAGGGATCTGTAGTGGTTCTTAGTTTGTAGAATAACAGCTTATAAGAGCTTGTTTCTCAAAAACTTTGCCCTATGTGACTAAATTGCTCAAATGGAGTGGAGCTGTGAGTAGTTCTGAGACCTCACCAGTCACCCTGCAGATGTGCTTAGACATATCAGACTGCAGCACCATGGAGTTTACAGCTGCTCTTGCTAAGGACCAGTGACTTGGAGTACTGTTTCAGTAGTTGCCTCAAGATTTGCATGATCAGGAGGTTCTTACAGTTGTTGATACAACTTACATTTGTATAAATATATCACTGTATTTTATGTTTCTGTATTGTTTACTATACATTTTGTTAAACCTAAAAATATCAGACATTAAGGGTGGACCAGTTCATAATTTAAACATTAAACCCCCCATTAATAGTGCCGCCCTCTTTTCTGTCACTCATATTATGCATCCTGCTATTTTCTTGTCCTTATCTTACTTCTGGGGAGGGTTTCCACCTGTAACCCTGTCTGTGGATTGAACTGCCATTTCCAGCTTCCACTGTAACCCACAGTCCTTCCTCTCATCGTTTGTTTACTTCTTCTGTTGTTTTGCTCACTTCTTTTATATTCAGGGCTTCATCTCCCTTTTTTTAGTTTATCTTCCTCACCACTCCCTCATTGTGCATACCAGTATCCTTAAACCCCAACTGTATGTACCACATTTATTTTACTAGCACAGTAAGAGATACTGTTCTTCTGTCTTTCATTCTCTGTTTTGCTTCACCCATGATGGTATTGAATCTGCCTTTTTATTCATTCTATGGATTTTTTAATATGAATTACTGTTTCTAGGGCATCTGGACTAATTTAAGTCCAAATGATAAAACATTTAAACCTGCTACTAAGCACTGTGGTCTCTCTCCCAGTGGGATGAAGGATATCATGCCACTGTAAGCCTACATCTCTCCAAGCAGATTCTCATTCAGTAACAAAGACAACACCCTCAACTCTGTCCTAGATGTTCAGTAACACGTTGAAAACTATAGTATCATACATACCAGCCACATCAAAAGCATAGGTAGGCAGCATTTTGGGTGGTGTTATCTTAGGTACTGTTTGTTCAATTTTGTAAAATCCTCTTACACCATTCCTTTTATTTTCTATGAAGGTCATCTGCCTGCAGATGTTGTATTATGCAATAAGTTATCTAATGTATTATGTAATGCTACTTTATGTTGTGTCATACATTGATCACCCTTGTTATGTTTAAAATGACTAAATGACAGTCATATAATAATGAGATTCCACTTAAGAACCTCCACATGCCAAGACAGTGAGGTTTGAGCAGAAGAAGAACCTTACAATTAACACTATTCATCAGTGGTTTTGCTGATATAACACATGCAAGTTTTGTATAGTTTTAGAAATGCTGAATCTTTATAATACTTCCTTCTTAGTAGCAGGGCAGATATGCATTCCAGGCATGAACTTTCACTTTTTATTATAAACTCATTTATTTCACAAGGGACACAGCAACATTTTGAAGCTAGATCTTGGACCATTAGGAGGTATGCACTTTCTACCCAAACTAAATGTGTCACCAGGTGAAGCCATGCATCTTATTCTTCTGTTCAGTCATGAAGACTGTTGTATTTTTCTTGATTAACTCACCACTTGCTTTGCCTTTTCACAAATGTTAAATAAATCCCCAGGTTACAATTCCACTCAGTTCTGTACCATGGAGGAGCCATGTTTTAGTAACTCTGTAATTATAAATCCAGTTACTTTCAAATATAGCACTCTTGTTTAGGGAGTGAGTCACTAAACTTACTCTGGCAGAATCTGCTTCTCCAATACAAATAAATATAAACAAAAGTAACTAATTATTAAATTAGAAGCTTCATGAATCAAATAAAGATGTATAATTGAACCATCATTTGCAGCTTTAGTTTACTACATGTATGAAGAATGGATTTAGAAGAATTTTTTTTGACATGCATTTCTAGAATACATAAAATGATCAGACATCCGGTGATTAGGATCAGAGATCCATTGATAACTTCTTGCAGTAGCAGGATCTTCCAGATGCTTTTTCATGAGTTAGTTAGAACTACAGATAACTTAGAAACTGCATGTTGCAAAGCAAGGCAAGTCTTTGTCAAGTCAAACATCTTGTTCTCTGTTATTTAAGTAAACTGTGAAAGACACACACACACACACACACACACACACACACACACACACACACACACACACACACACACACACACACACACACATACAGCTGCTCCCACACCACTGAGTTAAATATATGTGGGTACGTGGGTGGCAGTCTGTTGATTTCTTTGTAATGGTACATTGTATCAGTTCTATAAAAATTTGACTTTTCCCACCAGTTTGCATACAATATAAAGTTATACAAAAAAGCTTTGGTGTTAGTTGTTCAGTTCCACTCAGGATATTACAGCACCTGTGTAATAATAGATAGAAATCTAAAAATAATGGGATGCCATCACCAATCAAAACGTTATGTTTTTTGGAAGTACCCATTACCAAAACACACCTCACTGCAAGCTAATGACATGCATGAATGGCCTAACTCTGAAGTGAAGCTCCTTTTGGCATTTTTTACTGCCAGATGTGCTGCCTCATGTTTGATAACGGAATATACATTTGCCCTGCTACTAAGAAGGTTGGCATTAGTGAATACTCTATAAAATCTGTAATTGATATTCTTCAGTAAAAATTTAGAAAAGATGCAAACTATGCAAAATTATGTAAAACCTCAATTTGCTGTGTTAATAAAGATACAGCAATGAAGTGAAATGTGACAATTTGTACAAATTTGTATATCATATAAGTGTGTGTGTGTATGTATGTATGTATATATATATATATATATATATATATATATATGTGTGTGTGTGTGTGTGTGTGTATATATATATATACATATATATATATATATATATATATGTATATGTATAAAATGCAGCAGTTTTGAAAGTGAAACTGTCTCACATTCACACACTGACACACACACACACACACACACACACACACACACACACACACACACACACACACACACACACACACACACACTATCAGACTTTTAAGGCTCTTAGACTGCTTATTGTCAAATGCTGCAAATGTTATTTTACCTTATTTGGGAAACAGAAAGAACATTCTGGTTAGCTACGCAGCATTCCATTCAGTTATCTAGATTTACATTTTTGACGAAGCAGAACATCAAAGGCTGGGACATATTTACCTAGTAAAGAAAGGTATTTGTTTAAAAAGGACTGTGCTAACTGATTGCTTCCAAACACTGACATTACAAGACATCCATTGGGAGTGTCTTCATGTAATTTAAACCTTTCTTTAAAAAGCCACTAAGCAGTTGATTGAATCAGTTTGTGCTTTTCACCTGTAGTGCTTCGGACACTTAAATAGCCTGGGTAAGCTTGTGTCTATAAATTTTGCCGACTTGTATGTTCTAACTGCTAAATGGTCTTAAAGGTTAGAGGTATTTATTTATTTTATTATATTTATTTGTTTGTTGACGGGAATAATGAACTTTTCTATGGAGAACCAATTTTATCTCAAGCCCAGGAGTCACAAAAGTCATTATCAATACAGAACACATTTACATATGTATAGGATATTATTACAGGGCAAAGTAAATCAATGCAAGTTATAACTAACATTATAATGGAAAAAGCAATTATAAAGTATGTATGTGTGCATGCACGTATGTGTGTGTGTGTATATATATATCTACATATCTTATATATATATATATATATATATATATATATATATATATATATATATATGGATCTCCTACTATTCACCGAAAGAACATTTCACTAAAACACATTTCACCGCGCACTTTTCACCGAAACACATTTCACCGAAAGTTATATATGGCCTTTTCCACACTGTAGTGCGACCCTGGAGTTAGTATATATAGTAAGGGGGGGGGGCTACGGCCCCCACATATTTTAAATTATATAGATGGATATATGTAATTGCAATATATTACTGTTCTCTGACAATAATATATACATAAAATATGTGGCGGGTAGTGCCACCCACACCCCCCCCTTACTATATATACTAAATACAGGGTTGCACTACAGTGGGGAAAAGGCCATATATAACTTTCGGTGAAATGTATTTCAGTGAATTGTGTTTTCGGTGAAAAGTGCACACTAATTTTATTTTCAGTGAAATGTGCTTTCAGTGAATAGTAGGAGATCCATATATATATATATATATATATATATATATATATATATATATATATATATATAATAAAATATAGTGACTTCTTTTCAGGGAATACCCAAGGTGGTATCTGTATTACAAAGGGAAATTTGACCCCATCATTGGGGAACTTCCACTACTCACTACAGTAATTGCTACAAGTGCTGTCAGCAATTACAAGCACTTGTCTCACTACTGGTGCAGTGGTGGCTTGGACGATGGTGCTCAACTTGAAAAATGGAAGTGAGGGAGCAGACGTGAATGGCAGCTCGAGAGATAGTGCTGCAGTAGTGGAGAAGTATTCAAAGATTATTTTCCAGGAAAACCTTTTTGTAGAATTGAAAAGTGTCACAGAGGAGTGCATCATTACAACCCTTCAACTCGGAGAGTTGTTGGATGATATATTGAACAAAGTGAACCCGAGAATGTTGGGGAAATATCATGGTGATATATAAAGGAAAACATTATGGAGGAGAACAAGGAAGGAAAAAAAGACATATGCAAAGACAGTGACTAGTACATTAAAGGAGAAGAAAGATAAACTAGAGAACCTAAACAAAAAAGAATTAGTGGTGAGACTACAAAATAAATGTGAAGTGGCACTGAACAGATATGAAGTGGGGGAGAATATTGTATATTTGAGTGTTAAATATAACAGGTAAGAGCATTTATAAGAATAAATAAAGAAACATTTTGTGACATTATTTTTTAAACTGTGCAAAGCATGGAAAACTTTATCTGTGAGTTTGAGGGAAAAAAAATGAAAATCTATGGAATGAATAGGTACTAGGCTATTAGCCCTAGAGCCTATATAAGCCTAGCCAAAAAGGTACCCTGGCTTTCGCCACCCAACAAAATTATTTTCCTGTGCCCCTGTCGAGCAGAGACACAGAAGTGATCCCCGGGGTCAATTTCCTATTACCCATCCAATCATCAAGATTTTTCTTGAAGAGTGCTAAGGAGGAGCTCTGTTTGATATAGAAAGGTGGTTTGTTCCAGAGTATAGGAAGTCTCTGGGACAGGAATCTATCCCTCCAGCATGTTCTGTTTATTGTGGTGACAACGTTTAGGTCCCTAGAGTGTGTAGCTCAGAGAGATTGGGATTTCTTTAAGTGGAGCATGTCCAACAGCTCTGGGTTTGACATAGCTTTGTATGTCAGGCAAAGATCACCTCTGAGTAGGTGATATGCGACGGAGTAAAGCTGGAGTTTTTTGAGACCGTCTGTGTAGGGCATCTGTTTGAGGCCAGTAATCCTCTTTGTGAGGTATTTCTGTGGCCTTTCCAGTTGTTGTAGATGTCTTGTGAGGTACATACCAAAAGGAGCATTTTACTCTATAATGGGTCTAATGAGTGATGAGTAGAGGGGAACAATGACCTCTTTTTTTCTGGATGAGAAACCTTTTGTGATGAGGTGAGCCATGTAGAAGGATTTTCTGACCACTGTGGTGATGTGATTATCAAAGGAGAGACTACTGTCCACCTGTGTCCCAAGGTCTCTTATCACACGTTCAGCATTAAGTAGACTACCACTTATGTGGTAGGTCATGGGTACAGAGTTTCTACCAAAGGGGATGACAATGCACTTTTTGACACTGAGCTTGAGGCCATGACTCTGACACCAGGCATCTGTCTCAGTGAGGCCCTTCTGTAGAATTTCCACATCATTTGGGGACTCAACTATGGCTCCTAGTTTGCAGTCATCTGTGAACTTCATTAGCCATTGGCCTTCTCTGTTAGCCTGTACTTCAGAGAAGTAGATACCAAACAGGAGAGGTCCCAGGACTGAACCCTGTGGTACTCCACTTGTCACTGGTTTGAGGTCAGATTTGGAGTGTGCAACTTTTACAGTGTGGGTTCTGTCAGTGAGCCAGTTGGCAACCCATCTTGTGATGTAGGGATTTATACCTAGTTCACACAGGTGGGTGCAGTGTTCCCACATGTTTCTGACAATCAGGCTGAAAATAATAAATAAATATGGATAAGATAGCATATGGTTATATGAATATTAAAAAAGACAATAAGTTGTAAATAGAAAATAAATAAAGGAACCCTACTCTTTTAAATATGTGTTATGGGTTCTTTTACATCAACCTGAACTAGCACAAACTCAAGCAGATGGGACCTCAGTTTAAAATCTCACCCAAAAGTTGACACACTCGGGAGTGCATACATATGAGTATATATGTAGACAGACAGAGAGAGAGAGAGAGAGAGAGAGAGAAAGAGATGATGTAAACTCATACATACAGAGAGAGACCATTCAAATTAATGTAGAAAGGCAATCAATTGCATACAATCAATTAAATACATATACGTCCTCTTCTGTCAATCAAGACATTCATAGTGCATACCTAAATGAACTGGATTCGGTCTTCATTGAATCGGTTCTGGGTGACTTTGGGAAACATCACCAACTTTCAACATGCAGGCCCAAAGATTCTTGCACTTTGTTGAGACAAATGCTCCAGACCAGCTATACCCACTAGGGGAGCCAACATCTTCAGCTTGATTGTCAGAAACATGTGGGAACACTGCACCCACCTGTGTGAAACGTCCTCCCTTGTCAGGTAAGACCATAAAGCTTTATGAATTGAAATTAAACTAAAACTTGTGGGCCCATCAAATTCTTGAACATTTAGGAATTATTCCAAAGCAACCCTTCTACCCTGGCAATATTTCAAGCCCCCAAACCATTTGAACTCTGCTGCCTATGTGGAATTCTTCACAGAACTCCAATACCATCATGTCAATAGCTGTATTGTGATAACTGTACACACCCAGAATAAGCACAAAAGTAACTCAAAGAACAAACCACCCTGAAGGAATCCCAACATCAACAAGTTGTATAACAAAAAGTAGAAAGCCATGGCCTAAACAAGGAAGTGCATTGTCCAGCAAGGCAAGAAACCCCCATCAAACTAAATAAGCAACCCAAGAGTCTTATCAAGTCCATTAAAGCCAAATCTAAAGATAGCCTCACAGGCAAGGGATAACCACAAGGCTTTCTTTAGCTGTATCCACAACCAATTAATCAGTCCTTCAGTAAATCTTCACTAGGTTTGTGTGAGCAGCTCCTATGACAACTCAGCCCTAGATGCCATGATCAGTAAGGGTAATGGCTTTAAATTTTAATTGTACATTTGAACATGTGTCTAACCAAACCAATTAGATCTCAAGCAATCAAGGTTTGTAATACCCCTAACCATAGGCAAGGTAGTGGGTGTAATTAACAAGTTCATGCCTGAAGCATATAGAAAATAGGTTTGGAGAATATAAAGAGAAATACAGAGCAGTATCAATTATTTCATTGCAAAACTAAGCACTTGCTTTAATATGTAGGTGAGTGGATATCAAATAACTTTTGAGCTGACAGAAGACCCTAGGATAACAGAAGAAGCATTTGGTACTTTGCTTGAGGATATGAAATCTGTTTGACAAATTATGAAAGGGGACCTCTGTTTAGCTAACAAGACCCAACCATTTAACAGAATGATACCTCATAGTACGTATAGACACAGAAAAAACATTGGTTGTTCTAAACAATCTCAATGGGTTCTACAGGAAAAAGGGGAGAGTACTGGTCCCAGTACATCCCAAGGTACTGGAGCTGGCTGTTTTCTTTTATAACCAAGTGAGGCATATATGGCCCAAATGACCACAGCAGCAAGGTGAGGAACAAAAGCCATGCAAACAAGATAGTAGAGGTGGCACCATTTTGGCAGTGAGCTGTCTTCAGACAATGGCTATTTTAAACTACCATAAGGCCTGTACTCTTTCCTATTGGTTGGGTGAGGAATTTCTGGGGGGATGCCACACCATATTAGACATAAATATCATTATGTATGCAGTTGTTTAAAAGGAGCAGTAATTGCATAAGCAGTCCTGTCTAGTGAGGGTAATGAGAGGGTGGCAGGGATATAAGCAGGATGTGGTTTTGCTGGTGCTTATTGCCCCTCCTGCAGATGGGGTAATAAGGAGTGATTGTGGTGACTGAGTTCCTTGTGTGCATATGATTGCTTGCAACCAGACATGAAAACAAACCTGTAAGAAGGGATGCAGAGGAGAAACCAGGCAGTACACAAACATCTGACTGGTGCTGGTGATGGTGCTACTTTTGGTCTGGAGTCAGGTATTATCTTCTTCTTCTTTCAGCTTTTCCCGGTTAGGGGTCGCCACAGCGGATCACCTTGTCCGCACACTGAATGGCAGTGGAGTTTCACGGTGTCGAGTTGCCAGCTCGGCACCCAACCTTCCACAGAAGGCACACTCACATGCACACCTAGGGCCAATTTAGAGTGTCCAATCCACCTGCAGCATGTCTTTGGGATGTGGGAGGCAACCGGAGCACCCGGAGGAAACCCACGCGACCACAGGGAGGACATGCAGACTCCGCACAGAAGGCACCCCAGCCGAGGATCGAACCAGAGAACCTCTTGCTGTGAGGCAGCAATGCTAGCCACTGCACCACCGTGGCCGCCCGGAGTCAGGTATTATCAACAGGCCTAAATCTGAGCCACAGCTGTCAACACATACTGGAATTCCTTTGTAAAGGGTTGTTTTGGGAAAGCAGCTAGATAGTTGAAGCAAACCTGAATTCAAAACTCAGTTTTCAAAAGATACTAGAATTCCTCAGGTAAAAGAACTGGGGAAGATCACAAAAAAGAATTGAGGCAGGCACTGCTCTCAGATATTATATTATATGACTTGAGGGAGGTAGCCAAGAAGGCTTGTGATCCTTAAGGGCAGAGGCAGTCTGTATATTGGGACAATGGCTTATTATACAGTGAGTATTCTCCTAAAGGGGGTGATACAGACAGATATGATGCTGTACCTGGTAAATCCCAAAGGCCTGTTATCAAGGACTTTGTGCCATAGCTGTAAATATTGCTTTTCAGGCAATGGGAGTATAAAGTTCTTAAAAAGGAGGCTTATACAAAATTTGCACTGGCCATGTAATGGAAACTGGAGACCTCTTAGTACCCCAACCATCAGAGTTCAGAGATACATCTAAATAAAAGGTACACTATGTTGTTAGCTACACTGAGACGGTTGTTACCTCATAAAGAAAGAAAAAAAAACTGACAGATAAAGCTACTAATTTTATGCTATACTTGCTGGTCTTTTTATAGAAGTATTGTGAGATAAAGTAGGAATAGACCACTCCCTACCATTTGCAAACAAATGGTTTAGGAGTTTTTACTCATCTCTTAAAAATAAAGTACAGCCATTTTTACCTGTACCTGGAGTCCTTTTCCTTTTTCTGGGATGGCTTCCTGCTCTGCAGATCCAATTTACTGGATATTCTGTTGTTTTATTTTACTTATTTCCTGCTCACAAACGTTTGCACTGCTTGGACTTATCAGGGTAGTATTTCTTGTCTTTACAACATCATGCCAGTTACTGTGACAATGCAATTTTGGATCTTTCCTGTACAAGTAGACTGGGCTTCTTTCTTCCATTTTTTGTAAATGAGTAAATATGTTAAATTCTGCACATGGGCTGCGTGTAGAATGTCTGTTTATTAATGGAACAGTTATTGCATAAGTATGCATCTGCAGGGCAAAATGAACTGTAGACTATGTAACTGACTTATCTAGCATTACTCTCTGACTGTAATTCTGAGTGATTTACTAACAATCAAAAGTTTTATGAAGGATGAACAGGCTAAAAATGGAAGTCAAAACTAGGACTGCTCCACAAATAACAAGGGCTGATGAAATGTAAGATTCAATGACATTAGGCAAAAAAAGAGACAATTAAAAGTTATAGGCTTTGCGCAGAATATGATGTGCTTGTGTGACAGTGAAACTGCTTTTATATTTGTTTTCACACAAAGGGGGATGCAGAATGCATAGAGATTTGAACACTGGATTGACCACAAATATATAACTAACCTTAAAATTGACAATTAGATAGAAAAAACAAGTAAGCCTGCTCCAATCCAAAAATCATTAATCTGTATGCCTTTCTCCCTCTAGCTGACTAGGTAATGGACTCTGCTGACCCCGGTGTAATGTCAGAACATCAGCAGGGATAGCTCTCAACCTCTTAGCACAAGAAATCTTGACAAAGCCAAAACACTGGGAGGGACAAAGGCTCAAAAGTAGTGACACATTTTATATATCGCTTTTATAAACTTAGAAAGTTGTTGCAATAAAGGTTTTGTGTTCACATACATTTTTGATGGATATGAAGCTCAAAACTCAAATCACTGTCATAATTTAGTTACTTTATTACTCAATGATTTACCAGAAGTCCATAACTTTTATGAGTAATAGACCAAAAATATGAGCCAAAAATCTGTACAGTTGAGAGGTATGCCAGGGAAGAACTTCCTGCAGACCAGTCCATGATGGTGGAGCCTATTATGGCCATGAAGAACATGGATGGCGCAGTGGTGCAGTGGTAGCATTGTTGCCATACAGCAAAAGGTTTCCCCAGTTCGATTCTTGGCTGGGGTGCCTTCTGTGCATAGTCTGCATGTCCTCCCTGCATTTGTGTGGGTTTCCTCCAGGTGCTCCAGTTTCCTCCCACATTACAAAGACGTGTCTGGAGCTTTTCTCCCTAGGCCTCCGCTGAAAATTGGCTTTGTTCCAAGTTGGACTTTCCCGGTTAACAAATGTTAAATAATAAGTAAATACATTTTTTGAAAGAGATCTTCCTTGAAAAGAAAAGTAAGAATGGAAACCTACGTGACAGAAAAAATAGCCAAAGTAAGAAATTACCAAGGAAATGCATTCTGAAAACAGGCTGGTCAGGTCATGCATGATCTTTAAACACCATTCACAGACCAGTTAACGTAGGAGTGCTTGTCTGTATGTACAAAGTGTTGCACTCATTGTTTTTTGTGTGGGGGGGGGGGTTAATATCAAATAGCTTGGATATTCCAAAACTTTCAGCGTCACAGAGCTGTAGTGTGCATTTGCGTATTTTCAGGTTGGGCCACGGAGGGTATATGATTATTGTAGTATGTTAGAAGGTATGTCTGTTGAATTAAGAGTGAGTGTGAGCATTTCTGGGTTAAGGTTATGGGAAGATTAAGGCAGGGATCTATTTGCTGTTGCTGTGCATGGTGGGTGTTCATGTGTCTTGTGTAGTGGTAACATTACAGAAATGTTTTTGTAAAGTACATTGCAGGGCTAGGATTAGGCTAGGGTTAGGGTTAGCCTGCATTTCTAAGATGATGCAGGATGATGATTTTATATCTATATATTAGATAGATGTAGATGAATGCTACATACACACGTGCACACACCAACACACACACACATATATATATATATATATATATATATATATATATATATATATATATATATAAAATCTACACATATACATACATGGGTCTACTATACATGATCGAGATTGCAGAAAACCGAAACCCATATGGTCAAGACCATATGTTCAACTTCCGCAATTTCGAACATGTAAAAATAAAAAATAAAAAAATATGCCCCTCACTTCCCCTGTAACTTTAATATACCGACTCCGAGATTGTACTACAGTGCAGAAATGGAAATATTCCCATTCTGCACTGCACAGAGATGTGTGTTACACATGGTCGGGATTCCAAAAGTCGAACATATGGTCTCAGCCATATGGGTTTCGACTTTGTGGCATTTCGACCATGTGTAGGGGACCCATAGATATATATATATATAGATATATATATATATATATATATATATATATATATATATATATATATATATATATATATAAACACATATATGACACTAGTGCACCATTTGTGAGGTTAATACTGATAAGGATTCCCCAGCAGCCCCCAGCTATCAAGCATCCATACCTCTCATTTCTAATATACATCATCTCCAACTGTGAGAGTGGCCACTAAGCAAGCTAAAAGAAGAAAGGGTACTTGCACTGAGTTTAAGCAAATTTCAGCCTGCATTAACAGACCTATAAAGGTATATGTCAGCCCCCAGCTATCAAGTAACCACATTTCTACCTCGTAATGTGCCTTGTCTCCAAATATGAAGGCAGTCACTAAGCAAGCTAAAAGAACAAAGGGTACCTGCACTAGTGCCGTACACTATTATTTTTAAATACCTGTTACAAAATAATCTAATCCTCTCAATTTTATTGGCATTTGACCTATTCTTGTACTGGCCACTGCAGGTATGCACACATGACTTGGGACGTATTCTGGTCCCAGTTTAATAGTGCCTGTTTCAAGTATAACCTGACTGTGTTACTCTCCCTTTAATAGTGCATCAGGTCCCCTCCACCCCTACCCCAACACACACTATCTCTCTAAGTTGCCTAGTTATGCAGCTGTAACTTATATCTTTCTTTGCTGCACAAAAAGAATCTACCTCCAATCAATTTTGAACTTAACCTATAAAGTTTAGACAATATTGCTTATAAAGCTTCAGTTAATGGCTGCTTTTGAAAATGTAAGCTGCCTGCTAATCAGCCTGCCATTAGAACAGTGCATCAGCCCCCCCCCCCACACACACACACAGACACACACTATCTGTCTAATTTCTCTTGTTATACTACTGTAACATTTATTTTCCATATGTCATAGAAAGAAAGTTCCTATTACAGTTTTGAAGTTAATGGGTCTATATTAGATCAGTGAAACGATGCTGTTTTGCCGACACATATAGATCAAAATCCCAAAACAGTGAAACCCCAGGTCACCGATCAAGTGAAAAAAAATCAGTAAACTGACAAAACTCAACACACCACTTAAAACATTGCAAAGTGGGGGGCTGTGCCCCCCACACCCCCCTAACTAAATATACCAACTCCGAGATCACCCTACAGTGGGGTAAGAGGCAATGTCATAGCTCAGGCCAAGTGATTTTTTCCTGGGGAAAAAAATCTCTGACCTGGGCTTTTGCTGTTTTGCAATTTTAGTCTATATGTGTCGACAAAACTGCATTCGCTATTATGCTGTTTTGACAATCTAATATAGACCTGAAGTTAACCTATACATTTTTGAAGTAATACAAACACCAGTAATAGAAGTTAAACTGAAAAAAATATTTTCTGTAGACAGGAAATCCTCTCAATTTTTTTTTTTTTTGCTAAACTGCAATATTGCCAGGTGCAACTTGCACTGTTTGTCCTCTCCGCACTAGGGCTCACTCTGCTCCCCTTCCCACATATCACACTCACCCCCAACTCCTCTACATTTATTTCTCACCTTAGCATCACCATCACAAAAATAATATCAATCCACAACTTCCTCCTGCCAAAACGTAACTAAGCAGTAACAATCTCTTACATCATCAAAACCTCTTATATCATCAAATTACTCTAACAAATACTTTAACCCACCCACAAAACAATGGCAGCAGTCAACAATTTCCTTTTACCATAACTTCACAAGAGGTTACTAGGCTAATGGCCCTAGAGCCTTTACAAGCCAAGACATGTAAAAACCTGTGTACTATATTGACTTCATAAGGGGATTACTGTTACTGTTCTTCACTCTTTCAGAAAAAAGCCACTGCTTAGACTATGGTTAAAGAGAATGCCAAGTGGTTCCACTAGATCTTGGTTTAGATTGTTTAGTAAGCAACGTGGGATGTTATCTGGTCCCATATAGGCTGTGTTTTTGGCCTTGGAGATTGCTTGTGTGACCTGTTTTTTGGAGATACTCTGTAGTGGACTGTTTTCAGGAATGCTTTGGGATATGGCTGGCGGGGATGGGGGGGGGGTGAAGTCATTGACAAATCTGTCAGCTAGCAGGTTGGCAGTTTTCTCAGGTTCAGTGTGGTTGGTACCATCCACTATAAGTTCAGCACACAGCTGGGCATTGTCTTAGGTTTCAGATGTAGCTAAAGAATGACTTATGGTTGTCTTTAGCTAGGGATGCTAATTTAATCTTGTAACTAGCCTTAGAGGACTTAAGATATCTGATTTGCTTGTTCAAGCTGTGGAGGGTATTCTTCCTCTGTTGAGTATGTTTCCTCCTATTCTTAGTTATCACTTTCTTTTTTTTGATATATAAATTATTTACACTTACATTCCACCAGGGTGTGTTGTTTTTTTTTTTTTGGGAAGACCTGGTTTTAGTCCTTTCAGGCACAGCTGATTCAATACATTTGTTTAAGTGGCTATATCTGGCATTTGTGTACTCTTCTGCATAGGGGTCATGGTTGGCTGTGTTAGCAGGGCTTTGAATTGTTTATACCATCACTTAGTAAACTATAGTTTGCTTTGGAGACATTTCAGTTTTTTTTGCTACTGTGGGGTGTCAGGTTTGATCTTTACTTCAAACAAGACTGCTTTATGGTCTGACCTTCCCAGGAAGGGCAACTTACAGGGGGTAGTGCAGTGACCCCCATGTTGGTGAGCACTAGGTCTAGGACATTGGAGCCCCTTGTGGCGGTGCAGACCAACTGTTCCAGGGCATTTGAATTAACAAAATCCAGGAACCTCAGAGCGATCATGTTTGTGCTTGTATAAATCATCCAGTCAATGAATGACTGTAGCAAGCCAAGGTAAGTGGTGTGACTCTCCTGGTTCATGGTTGGGGACCTGTAGCTAGCGGTGATGTTGTGGAGTATTTTGCCTATAGTTATTTGGACCTGGAGTAGATCAAGACAATCATACTGTTTTATCAATCTTGAGGTGTATTTGGATTTAATTAAGATGGCTACACCTCTACCTTTTGTTCTTTCATGCAAGTTTTGAGGTCTGAATGTATGAAAGGCATTGTAGCCTTATACGTCCGGATGCTGTCTGTGGCCTTGAACCAAGTCTCAATGACTGCACAGATGTCAGCATCTTCCAAGATAAGGAGTGCTTCCAGGGAGTGCAGTTTACTGTTTAGGCTCCTAGCATTAAGCAGCATAACCTTAAGTTTGTTTTTAGTGGATTTCTTTACGTCGAAAGTGTTGTTTTGACATTGCCTAAAAAATGCGCTATGGGTGAGACAAGCATCTTTTCCAGTATCCAAAAGCTTTGAAGAGACAAGGTGAAGGCTGTCTCTGGCAAAGCAGTGTAGTCTGCTGACCATGTCTTCACAAGCTGTCAGATACTGGTTACCCCTGGAGTGACACCAGAAGCTAAGCCAGTTATTGAAATCAATAATTTTTTGTCCGTATTGTGGCAGCATCCTAGGTAAAGGTAGAATGCTGCTTAGTGTTAGGGACATCCTTGCCTGGGACACACAGTCTGAGAGTTCAGCCATGTCTCTCTTCATATAGTCTAGAGAGGTATGTCTGTAGTCATTCACTCCAACATCTACTATGACAGAGTCATAATGGCACTTGCTGCTGAGTGACATCAGTTCGTGCATGACTTCATGGATCTTGTCACCTGACAGGCAGCTGATCGTAACCTTCTCCTTGTTCAACCTAGTGAGGAGGACATCTGTGTGTCTCACAATTGAGTCGCCTATGATTAGAATATTAGGTTTTGAGGTGTTTTGCCTTAGGGGCTTAATTGTTGAGACACTGATATGTATGTTCCTATGTGTAGTGGTGGTGGATTCTGCTTATGTACCAGTATGTGTAAGTTGTTTGTTCTTGGATGGTTTCTGGTCTTTTGTTAGGCTCTTTGTGTGTACTTCCACATATGTTGGTTTGTGTGTCTTGACCTTATCTTGTGTGAGTGGAGAGGTGTGTGTGCCGACAACCAGTTTAATGTCTTGTTTAATGTTATGTTGAGAGGACTAATTCTAGGTTTCATGGTATAGTTACATCTCTCACATACTGTATTTGTTTGCTTTAGGAGCAAGTGGTTGTCAGTATACATCAGGCAATTGCTACAATGCCTCAGGATGCCCAAGTCAATCAGGCTGACTGGAGAAATGTTGGGAAACTGTCTGTCCATCGTCATCATCATCTTCTTTCGGCTGTTCCCATTAGGGGTCGCCACAGCAGATCACCAGCTTCCATTTCTTCCTCTCCTCTGCATCTTGCTCTGTCACACCAGCCACCTGCATGTCCTCTCTCACCACATCCATAAACCTTATCTTAGGCCTTCCTCTTTTCCTGTTACCTGGTAGCTTCATCCTTAGCATATTTTTCCCAATATACTCAGCATCCCTCCTCAGCACATGTCCAAACCAATGTAATCGTGCCTCTCTGGCTTTGTCTCCAAACCTTCCAACCTGGGCTGACCCTCTAATATACTTATTCCTAATCCTGTTCACCCTCGTCACACCCAGTGCAAATCTTAACATCTTTAATTCTGCCACAGCCAGCTCAAACTCCTGCCTTTTTGTCAATGCCACTGTCTCCAACCCATATAACATAGCTGGTCTCACTACCCTCTTGTAGACCTTCCCTTTCACTCTTACAGGTACTCGTCTGTCATAAATCACTCCTGACACTCTTCTCCACCCACTCTATCCTGCCTGTACTTGCTTCTTCACCTCTCTTCCACACTCACCATTACTCTGAACTATTGTCCCCAAATATTTAAACTCATCCACCTTCGCCACCTGTACTCCTTGCATCCTCACCATTCCTCTATCCTCCCTCTCATTCACACACATATATTCTGTCTTAGTCCTGCTGACCTTCATTCCTCTTCTCTCTAGAGCATATCTCCATCTCTCCAGGGTCTCCTCCACCTGTTCCCTACTCTCACTACAGATCACAATGTCATCTGCAAACATCATAGTCCACGGGGATTCCTGTCTGATCTCGTCTGTCAACCTGTCCATCACCATTGCAAATAAGAAAGGGCTCAGAGCTGATCCTTGATATAACCCCACCTCCACCTTCCACTGCCATTTCACCTAAACACCTGCATGCTTCCACAGATATGTCATCCGGGCCGACAGCCTTTCCATTCTTCATTCTCTTCATAGCTATCCTTACTTCCTCCTTGGTAATCCATTGTACTTCATGATTCACTATCCGCATATCATCCAACCTTCTCTCCCTCTCATTCTCTTCATTCATCAACCCCTCAAAGTACTCTTTCCATCTCCTCAACACACTCTCCTCGCTTGTGAGTATGTTTCTCTCATTATCATTTATCACCTTTACCTGCTGCACATCTTTCCTAGCTCTATCCCTCTGTCTAGCCAATCAGTACAGGTCCTTTTCTCCCTCCTTAGTGTCCAACCTTTCATATAACTCTTCATATGCCTTATCCTTAGCCTTCACCACCTCTCTCTTTGCCATGCACCTCATCTCCTTATACTCCTGTCTACTTTCTTCATCTCTCTGACAATCCCACTTCTTCTTTGCCAACCTCTTTCTCTGTATACTCTCCTGTACTTCCTCATTCCACCACCATGTCTCCTTGTCGTCCTTCCTCTGTCCAGATGTGATACCAAGCACCTTTGTCCATAGTAGCAGTTAATTCTTAGCTATTAATTTCTGAGAGGGGAAATTAGATCAGCTATTGCTTTGAGATTAACAAGGGGGCTTATTCTATAGAAGATCAGGGATGGAAAGTGGGACGGCGCTGCCTAGTGTTCAGCTGAGTTCCCTGCAGTGCAGAAGTGTGCAGCTGCAATGGCTGTAGAGCAGCAGGGAACCAGGGAGTGAGCAGCAGGGAACCAGGGAGTGTTTCACCGACTGTTGTCAAGGGAAAAATTGTTTCCAGACATTTGCATCTATACAAGGCACAGCTAACCTTCATTTTGTGGTGCACAGCTATGAGGAAATGTGAGGCATATATACACTCAAAATTAAACAGTTTTGAACTAGTCTGCTAATAAGAAATCACACAGTGATCCTTTCTCCAGCAAAGTCATGGCTTGATCCACACACTTCTGCCACAAGAGTGGAGGGGAGCCCTTCTTAATGTACAATGGCTTGATCTGAGTTCAAGTGTATGAAAAACAGGCTAGATTCAGAAAGTCTGGATCTAGTCTTTGCTAACTAAGCAATATTTCAGTGCAAAACAAGTGCAGGTAATACATAGGCAGAAACAGTAAAAACAGTCAAAAAGGTACAAACTAATGCAGTAAAACAGTAAAATACAGATGAAAAAGTGCAGATCAAACTCAAAATAAGCTTCATTTCTTGTTCTTAGAAGATGGCTTGGATTCAAGCAGAAACACTTTTGACCTCTGGCAAAGGACACCAAATGCAGAGCAGCTCCGATTAGTTGAACCAAAAACATAACCAACAAACAACCTCTTACATCTCCTTAGTACTATAACTGACAAAACTAATATTCTTCTCTTCACTATCTAAATATGCTCTTCTTTAAAACATCCCATACCATAAACTCCCCACGCCCCACCATTATACAGTGTCTTACTCTGACCTCTATCATACTCATATTTTTAACCTACTCTACATATTACCAAGCACAACTCCTTACTACTTTACCTGTTACAAAAAGACACATGATTACAATGTAACCTCTTCATCTATCCTGTTCTATGTAGGTCACAACTCGTATGAAAATCGATACAGAAACCTCATTAAACCTATGCTCCATACCTCCAAAATAGGTTGAAAAGTACTACCACTATCTATTGCACAAAAACTAAAACAACACATTCACATAAAAGTGCTACTGAATCTAAAGATAGCATCTGACATTCACCCCAAACCTGGATCATCTCAGGCACCAAGTTACTCTACCAATAATAAATCAGTACTGCCTAAAAACTAAACTCCTCTCCCAACAAAATAAGATATAGGAGCAAAAAGCTCAGTGTATGTCATATAAACCTCAGAAGCATTATAAACAAAATTACAGAACTACACACATGGATAAAATATCACTCCCCTCACATAATAGAAATAACAGAATCTTGGCTAAAACCTAATATTAAAAATATGGAAATACTCCATTCCCTGGCTTTGACATCCTTAGAGCTGATAGAGTAAACAAAAAAGGAGGATGAGTAGCAATGGTGTACCATAGTAGCATAAACTGTCACAGTTTCCATGTCCAAAACCTCCTTCCACGATGAACTTCAAAGTAACATAGACAACTGTACTAACAAGAAATACCTCATACAAATTAAACAGACTACACTAGCTGCAGGTGGGAGTTCCTAAAAATAGCAGCCAGTTCAATTTTCTTTCCAGAGTCCATTCTCATAAATAGGTCTATTCAGGAATCATATATCCCAGCCATATGGAAAACATCTTACATAACACCACTTTACAAGAGAGGTAACACCAATGATTTATCCAACTTTAGGCCAATTGCCATTCTCTCCCTTCTTTCAAAAACCTTTGACAAATGCATTTATAATTAATTATTCACTCATTTATAAACTAACAACCTCCTCAACCCACATAACATGACTTCAGACCAGGGCATATCTCTACCTCACCAACACTATAAACCTAGCCAGAGACAAAAGATCCGTCCAAAGCATTCAGTACCATCTCACATAGCCTTCTTCTAAACCAACTCCCTTCACTCTGCCTATCAAACACTTCCACCAACTGTTATTCCTAGATTCATAAACTGTTACTAGGCTAATGACCCATGGAGGTCCTTTCTAAGCCTAGCCAAGTTTTCCTGAATGATGTCCAATATCCAACTAGGATGTTAACAATCAGACATTTATAAGCTATCTCTATCCATAAGGGACAAGAGACATAGGTGTCAGGCCCAGTATAAATTTAAATTTCCTATTCCCATCCAATGGTCTAGGTTGTGCTTAAACTGGGTAATAG
This sequence comes from Protopterus annectens, assembly GCF_019279795.1. Taxonomy (NCBI): domain Eukaryota; kingdom Metazoa; phylum Chordata; order Ceratodontiformes; family Protopteridae; genus Protopterus; species Protopterus annectens. The sequence goes on along the minus strand of NC_056743.1, from coordinate 1,601,335,822 downwards.
ACAAACTGAGCTTCACATGGATGTGAGGCATTTTTTTATAGGAGGTGCAGTCTCTGGGACACATATCTGGCTTTCCAGCATGTTCTGTTTAAGTCACAGACAAAATTCAGGTCCCTAAACCTTGCATTTATAGTACTCTTTGACTTACAAATATGTAGGCAATTCATAAGTGTGAGGTTTGCAGATGCCTTATAAGCCAGGCATAGATCACGCCTCCGCAATCTATAGGAGATTGAGTAGGTGGAAAGGGCATTAAGGTGCTCTGTAAAAGGCATGTCCATTATGCCTTGTATTCTTTTTGTAAGGAACCTCTGGGGCTGTCCTAGTTGCTTCATATGTCTGGTCAGTCCATACCAAAGGTAGCATTCTATTCTATACTTGATCTGATAAGGGCAGAGTACAGTGAGATAATGACCTATTTTGGCATAGATTCCATTCCCTTACTTATAAGTTGTGCAACATAAAAGGATTTCCTCACCACTGTGGCCATGTGGTCATTGAAGGCAAGGCTACTGTCTATATGCGTACCCAGATCCCTGATTACTGGGTTGACTCTTAGGGGTGTATTGTCAACATGGTAATTAGCTAGGATACCTGACTTCCCAAAGGGTAAAATTATGCATTTCTTAGCATTGAGTTTAAGGTCATGGCTTTGGCACCATTTGTTAGAGATAGACCTTCCTGAACAATGCTAGTGTCTGCAGGGGAGTTGATGATAACCCCCAACTTGCAATCATCTGCAAACTTAGTCAGCCATAAACCTTCAGCATTTGTGTCCATTTCAGAGAAATACATACCAAAAAGGAATGGGCCCAGTACAGAGCCCTGGTGGACTCTGCTAGTAACTAGCCTCATAGTGGAGGTGGCCTTGCATGTTTTGATTTCCTGGGTCCTATCAGTCAGCCATTTGGCTATCCAGTGGGTGATAAAAGGGTTTATAATAAATTAGTGAACTTGTCTATAATGTCTGAGAGATGTATTGTATCAAAAGCCTTGGGCAGGTTGAGGTAAGCTGTATGCATAGTCATACCTTCATACAATGCTTCGGTGATCCTCTCAAAAAAGTCAACCAGATTTAATAGGCATGACCTTCCTTTAACAAAGCTGAATTGATATGGGTCCAGCATTTGCAGGTTACCTATGTCCTCATTTATCACAGCCATGATGATTCTTTCTGTGAAGGCTGCCAGCCCAGCTAGCTAGAATTTTGTAAATAATTCTATGTCATTGTAAATATTAATACGATCCATAGACTTGTCTGCAAATGTAAGAAAACTATATGTTCTGTATTGAACTTCAAGAATGTAACCACAGTGCACTTGATGGTAAAGGCTGGAATATACAGAGTTAACTTTCAAATTCTAAGAAAATAAGTAAAGAGCTTTACGATGTGCTAAAGTTAGTTTATCTCAGCTAAGAGACAGGATGTCTAGTGCTAGGGTTATGTCTATTGTCTTGAGACAGAGAAAATTACTAGGTTTCACATGTAAAGTCTTTTTGTATTGCTCTGTGACTTCCTAGCAGCTACAGACCTGAGAAATAAGTACTTTTGACAGAGATATGGTAAATTCTGTTGGTTCCTGTTAGCCTGGGAACTAAAGCAGAGTTGACAAGAATTATGTAATCTGATATGACCCAGCAGTTGTGTGTATTGTTAATTTAAGAACTATCTCAGAGAGAAAGTCTGAACATTTTGTATCTTGTTCTAGACCTGTAAAAATCTCACCAGCATTTGCCTTGTTCTGTAAGTAAGACTTAGATCATAGTATATCTCTTAGATATAGATAGGAAAATAGTAAGATCAGTCTAGATGGTTTCTGTATTTATGAGAGACTGTCCTCCAATGTTGTTTTAAAGTATTTCCTGTGATTCTGAACTCTGCTGTTACTGTATTGAGTTATTTGGTATTGTCTTGTTCTCTTATTATTAAATATATTTAAACCTTTTAATTGTGACTGGCTTTGTTTAGAGATATATAAGCTCTTAAAGTGCTTGCATATGTATTTGGTGGCACTGTATGGGCCACTCCAATAGCCTTCAAGTCTTGGACACACTTACCACTTGGATAATAGTAACATTACATAATGGAATTGGTCACCTTTTGTAAGGGTCTTATGGTAGGTGATAAGTAGTGGTTGGTGGCAGGTGGTACTACTGTATAGTCTGGGCAGAAGGAGGCATAGCTAGTGAACCTGTGCCAGCCTTCCCCAGGCATGGCTGTGTGTTTGTATATACATCAAATCTCAAAGTAAGTGTGTGTGTGTTAACTACTTAGACAGAGAGGATGCTAGAGGTTTTGGCTTGACTATTCAGCTGAGATCTTAACCCTATAGCTGTGCCAATGGGGAGTCTTATTAAGGATCTGGAGAGAGAGGCAGAAACCATCCCCAGACTGACTGTGATCTCTGTGTGCTCTTAAGGGAAGTTGTATTTTACTGTGTGTGTACTTGTCATCCTCCCAATGTGCATGGCCCTCACTGGTGTTAGTGGCGACGATTGAGGATCCTTGATTACTTGGCCAGGGTAGGGGTGTCACACTTTCTATGGCCTTAAATATGAGGCTGGTAAGACTTATGGGTCTGTAGTTTCCATGATCAGTGGCTGGACCTCCTTTGCACAGAGGAATGACTGTAATCATCTTCCATTCCTTGGGCACAAAACCTGACTGAAGGCTCCAGTTGAAAAGTGATTCAAATGGACCAGAGAGGTCATGCTATTTATTAAACATCCTGGGATGTTATCGGGACCCATTGATGCAGTGTTTTTGACTTTGGAAAGTGCATTGATGAGTTGTTCCTTAATAATGGTTGCGTGGATTGTATTATGAGGTATTTCCTTTGGTCTATCAGGAGGTGAGTGGGGAGATAATTTTGAGCTGTACCTGTCAGCCAAAAGGTTGGCAATGGCCTCTGGTTCAGTGCAGGTGATGCCAGTTACAATACGTTTTGTACATTATTATGCATTTCCACTGAGGTTACTGACATAGCTGTAGAAAGCTTTGTGGGTGTCCTTTGCCTGAGAAGCTAATTTTTCTTCAAATTTAACCTTTGTTATATTAATTAGCCCTCTTAGCTGCTTGTTTAGGTTGGTCTGGGAGCTTTTAGTATGTATGGCTTTGTTCCTCCTATAGTTGGCCAAGATGTTTTTTTTTTTTTTTTGTATAACTGATTGATACTGTAATTCCATCAGGGTGGCTTCTCTTTTGAGTTTGTCTTATTCTTAATATGAGTGGGCACAGTGATCAGTATGGCTGTAAAGAGATTTTGTAAATAGTTCAGTGTGCTATGTTGTTTACTGGGTTTAGGGTGCTTTGATTTAGCTAAGGTAATGCTTAGTAGAGAGAAGTTAGCGTTGCAATAGTTCCTAAAGGCTTTTGGTTTTCTTGGATGCTACAATTTAATTTTTATTTCAAGTAATACTGCCTTATGGTCAGATCTGATGAGTGAAGATATTACATTGGGTGAGGAATATCATATTGGGTTGAATGGTGAGGGACTCTAGTGCACTGAGATAGGTAGTATGGGTTTCCTGGGACATGGAGGGGGACCTATAGGTTGCAAGCATATGTTTTGGGACCCTGTTTATGGTGAATTGCACATGTATAAGTTCCAGTGGGTCATACACTTTAACTAGTCTGGATGTGACATTTAATATAGACTGAGACTCCTCCACCTTTAATTCCCTCCTGTGCAGTAGCTGGTCAAAAGGGTGCAAAAGGCATTATACCCTTGCACTGCTGTGGTACTCTGTGACTTTAAACTATGTCTCCATTACTACACAGAGGTCTACACTCTCCAGGGAGAGGAAGGCTTACAGGAAGTGGAGCTTCTTGTTAAGACATCTATCATTGAGCAGCAGCACCTTAAGATATTCCTTTGTTTGCAGAGCCACCTTCAGATATTCCTTCATACAGTCAGTTAAGTCAGTAGGTTTATCAGTTTGGTATTGCCTAAAAAGGGCACTATGGAGGTGGAAAAGGCATTTAGCAATATCCAAAAGCCTAGAGGGGATAAGTGCAAAGCATCCCTGGCAAAGCAGAATGGTCTGTCAACCATGTCTTCCCAAGCTATCAAATATTATACCCCCTTGATTGGCACCAGAAACTAAAGCAATTGTTAAAATCATAATTTTCTGCTGATAATGTGGCATCATCCTTGGTGAAGACAGTATGCTGCTCAGTGTTAGGCTCATACCTGCTGGAGACACATAATCAGTGAGCTTGATCATGTCTCAATTCATATATTCAAGGGAAGTACATCGCAGATCATTAACACCCACATGAACTATGACAGAATCATATTGATACCTGTGGTTCAATGACCTGAGTGCATGTGTGACTGATGACTCCTAACACTGGAAAGGCAGCTAACAGTGACGCTCTCCTTACTCACTCTGGTGAGGGGGACATTGGTGTGCCTCACTATAGAATCACTAACTACCAAGAAATTTGTCTGTGTGCCTTAAGGACTTAGCAGTGTTACTTTGTGTAGCTGTGAGTGCTGTTTTAATGGTGTGTTTATGTGATGACTGAGGACCCTTTCTTTCATTGTCTGTGCAGGAGTGCTTAATGTTTAGAAAGGTTACTCTAAGTGCCCCAGGTTAAGTAGTTTTATGTGTAGGGTCTTTACACTGTGCAGTAGGCATGGTGCAATTGTCACTGATAGAACCAAAATTAATTCTACAGAGGTTATCAGAGAGTTTTGCCTGCCGTGTGGAAGTGCATTTACACCTCTCACATACTGTATCTGTTTTATTCAGAATAAATGGATCGTCAGTATACATGACACAATTGCTACAATGTCTCAGAATACCCACCTCAACGAGGCTGGCCACAGAGCGAGTCAGGAAGTGCATATCCATGGCCACTGATCTACTAGGGAGGAGTAAGGAAAACTTAAATATTGAACAAGTCAATAAGACAAGGAACTTGATGGCCAATGCATAGCTATGAGCAAACTAGATCTAGTAGTTAAAATCTTTCCAGACAGTAATGCCACAACCGTGTAGACCACAAACCTTCCTAATGAAAAATAACTAGTTTGAAACTTATGTACTTAAACTAGAACAAAGTCATTTAGAATAACAGGGACAATAAGCCTTTACCAGCAATTCCCAGCTCAGAAGGGCAGAGGCCACCTTCTCCTCCCAGAAGAGTGTAGACCACAAACCTTCTTAATGTAAAATAACTGGTTTGGAGCCCGAGTGCTTAAACCAGAACTAAGGCACTTTTACAATAACTGATAAAATAAGCCTTCAACCAGCAGTTCCCAACTCAGAAAAATGTATGCTACCTCTCCTGCCTCAAGAGTGTAGATCACAAATCTTCCTTATGTAAGATAACTATTTGGAAGCCCAAGTGCTTAAATCAAAACTAAGAGGCTTATAATAACAGTTACAATTTAATCAGGCTACTAATAAGCAGTAATAAATGCTGCAGATTCAATGCAGCAGAAAGCTAAATAAGTACGAATAACCACATATACAGTAAAAGCAGTTGAATAAAATGCATTTTTTCTTAGTCAGTGGGAAGGGAGGAAACAGAAGATAATTAATGTTTAAAAGAGTAACGGGAAGTGCCTTCCCAGCTGATCTCTCCGTACTCAGTAGAATGAGCTGATGAGATGGGACTGGGAAAAGGGTCCAAAATCAGATTTATAGTAGGAGTAGGCAACTCATAAGCCACCCACTTTAAAAATACAATAGCAGTAGGGTGGGTGGGTAAAGTACAACAGCAGTAGGTGGATGAGTGGAAAAAATCAAATGCAGGAAGACATCAGCAGTAGTCATGCAGAGAACAGCAAGTCACGCAATCACAACAGCTAAATAAATATGCCTCTAAGTATTTCCAGTTAAATTAGGAATGCTATTTCACATCTCCTCCCATTAATTAGCTGGATGTTATCTACTGTCTGCAAAAAATTCTATTATAATTTTTGTAACTGACCTTAGCCAAAACCTCTTAAAACTTCAACAGAACAAAAAACATAAAACCGAGTACAATATAAGAAAAACATAGAAGTAACCCAACCTTGAATGAATAACTTAAATTCAAAATCAAATGCAGGCTGACATCTGCAATAGTCAGGGAGAGAACAGGAAGTCAGACAAGCTGTCCAATAGTCTCCAGTCTATCAAATGGATTACTCATCCATCCTAACCATTAAAACAGGTGTTCCCCAAGGTTCCATAATGGGGCCAGTGCTTCTTTACCCAACCTACATTCCACCAGATGTCAAACATTCCTCATATAATATGCATCAACATTAATCTGTTCTGCCAGTAACCCAATTACTCTCCAACACATCACCTATGAGTGATTTACATCATTTGAAAGCTGTCTGAATAATCCCCCCCCCCAAAAAAACAAAGCTGCTATTAATCTCTCCAAAAGCCCTTAGACATCTCAAACAAAATTTCTCAATAACAGCCTCTGATAACACCCCTTTAGAAGTCATCCTCTATAGCAAGCTACTAGTCATAATTGATTATAAGCTAAAATTTGACTTGGTGCAACAAGTTATCAAACAAACTCTTCAAAATTAAGGACATTCTATAGACCAAAAAAACCTACTTAACTGATTCATCCAGGAAACTCCTTTCCCTCACCCCACTTTAGTATATGGCTCCTCAGTATTGCTTAACCTTCAAAATTCCATCCAAAAATGAACTAAACTAGTGCTGAAATAAAATAGTAAAATCTGACACCAGCTCATCAAACAGAACCCATCACTGCTTAGCTCTAAAACAGCTTGATTGACTTGACTTACTCATGCAACTCATTTAGACCCAAGTACTCCGAGTCCAAAAATTAATATACAAACCAGAGCAAAGCCCTGCTAGACTAACTACATATATGTACCCACCCTTGCTAGACCACTTCAGCCTGATGCAAAATGTTCCTCATTACCTGCAAACCACATCTATCAGCAGGAATCCATCTCTATTCCAGCTATGAAGCCAACTTCTGGAACTCTGTCCTATCATAACTAGAAAAACAAAAACATGGATCTCAACACCAGAGATAAAAAAAAAACTCACAAATACAAATAGAACTTTCAGGAATAAACCCTTCTTCAATTTATATAAAACACAGTTCAAATACAGAGTTTTTAAATATAGCACATGATCCCATCACCCAATAAGAGCTCAGCTTGTTATGCAGAGAACCTAAAGTTTAAAGACACAGCAACACATATAAAAAGTACATTCAAAAGCAACTTAAAAAGCACAACAGATACAGGTAGTCAACAGCAACATTCACTTCAGTTTTGTTTGCTTTTGTTTTCATACAGGATTTAAACTAAATGAAGTATTTAATCCAGGTGCATGGTTAGCATGCAGTTTTAAAATCTATCTGTATTCAGCAAGTTCACTGGCATTTAGAACATCAGTACCTCATATGTATTCTTGATATCAGTTTATCTTATCAATATTCTGTAAATCTATTTCAATAGGTTGTGTTTTATCTGCTGAGGGGATTTTCTCTCCTCATATATAAATACATATCAACTATTATAAAATTTTTATATGTGCATTTTGTGGAGACTTTCTCCCCAACTCATTGTAGTATATTTTATGTGTTGTGGGACTTTTCTTATCATGAATATAAATACTTATCAACTACTGTTTAAATGTTTATGAATCTGTTGTGGAGTTTTAGTCCATGAGGCCTCAACTGAAAATTGACTATTGGCTCTTTTCTGGTTACAGAAAGACAAATAAAATACACACGCACATGTGTGTTTGTGTGTTATACACACACACACACACACACATATATATATATACATATATATATATATATATATATATATATATATATATATATATATATATATATATATATATATATATATATATTTATTGTGTATGTGTGTGTGTGTGTGCATCCTTTTTTAATTTCTCCAAATCTTTTGGGTTTCCAGTACCATGACAGGAATTGACTCCATTCCTAAGTCAAAGTACGATTAAAGTTTATAAAATTAGCATTGTTTCAATCTTTGATGTCAGCCAAAAGTGCTCTTTGCAGCACCTGCAATGTGCCCAGTAATGACTCCTCCTGCAATTCGTATGGGTTTTCATGGATTTGTAACGTATCTAAATACGATTGTAGATTCTTTTTTAAAAGACTCATTGCTCCTACTACTACTATCGGAACTGTCTGGGTATCTATTTTCCACATTGCTCTCGTTTCTGCCTGCAGATCCAGATATTTTATGACTTTGTGTCTCTCTGTGTGCAACACACCATAGCCATTTCAATGATCAGTGCTACTTTTGTCTTCTTTTCATGGACCGCTATATCCAGTTTTCTAGCATCTGTCTTTTGAACTGTTGGTAATGGGTGATCCCATGTGATATAAATTTCATCATTTTCTATGATGCTTCATGTCTCATGTTTCCAGTGTTTTTCAGCCACTTCAATACCATAATGTTTGCACACCTCCCAGTGCAACAGTCTTGCCACATTATTATTCCTTTCGGTATACAGTCCTTCTGTCATTAGTATGTCACAACCAGTGACGAGGTGTGCGACTGTTTCCAATTTGGTTTTATAAAACCTACATTTGTCTGTTTCTCCCACAGGTTCAATGGACTTTGTAAACCAGTGTGTACTAAGCCCACTGTCTTGGGCCACCAGCATTAACCTTTCATCTCTTGGTTTGATTCCCCCTCTCCTTAACAATTCCTGCATTCACTCCTGATCAACACGAGGTTCTTCCAGACGTTTTGTAGACTTGCAACTATATTTATGAATTTTCCACATTTCTTGCCTTCTCCTCTGGTCCTTCATGTTACATTTTTTATTTTATTGTTTGGCACATTCAGTTGCTGCCTTATTTTTTTCTACTTCTGGTTTGATTTCCATTCCTGCTTGAGGCAGATATGCTTCTGCTAGATTAAGCAGAGATGACATCTTAGATTTATTCTCCTCATGTTTCAAAACTTTCACTATGTTTGGGTCTTGTGAGGTCAGCAGATATATGTGGAGTCCTAAGATTGCAGATCTATACATGTAATCAGTTTTAAGGAGGCCCATCCCTCCTTCGGAATGGGGAATATATAATCTTGGTATACATTGATTTTTATAAATCATTTGGTGAGCATAAAGCTTACTTCTTGTTTTCCTGTCTAGTCTATCCAACACATTTTGGGGCCAGTCAATTGGTTTATAGCTTGAATTTTGTTCCTAGATGTCAATGCTGTTTTCAGGATTAATGTATATCTTCTAAAATATTCCTTACTAAGTTTTATTCACATTTGTTCATGTTTTACTGTTGACCCTTCATCAATTTCCAAATATTTATACACTCCCTCTTGCTCACGCTCTTTTATATCACATTCCTGTCCCAATCTGATGCTTTACTGGTGCTGCAGTGTTCTTGCTTTAAATGTTGCTTTTGCACATTTATCAAGGCCAAATGACATTCTCATATCATCTGAAAAAGTTTCAACAACCTGCTGTTGTGCTTTCAGGTCCTCATCTGATGAGCTATACAGTTTTAAATCATTGACAAAGAGAAGATGAGAAGTCTTTACCCTTTATTGTTTTCTAGGAGCCAAATTATAGCCATGGCCTAAACTGTTAAGTAAACAGCTTAATGGTTTAAGGGCAAAGCAGATTATTAGTGATGACAGAAAGTCACCCTGGACTACCCTCCTTTGAATGTTTATCCCTAGGATAATAATTTGTCCTTTTGGTCTGCCACTGTATCATGGTCACTGTAATGTAGTCGATCAGTGTAAGGTATATCGTATATATTTTAAGCACTCTTTCATCCATGAATGTGGGATACTATCAAATGCTTTTTTGTAGTCAATACATGCCATACTTAGAGTCTTCCCCTTTTTCCAGTTCTTCTCTATGACTTTATTTAATAACAATGATTATTTGCTTCATATGACTTTCTTTTATTGCCCTTTTGTTTTACTGCCATAATTGAGTTTTCTTTTAAATGGCTATAAACTCTATCAGCATCAGTTCATGTGTATAGTTTATGTCGTCAGAAGGCAAGTTAGTGGGCTATAAATTTTAGGGTAGCTTGCAGGTTCACTCTTAAGTAGGAGCATTGTTTTTCCTGTTGTTAGCCAGGTTGGTGTCTGTTTGTGATGTGCATATAAATATTTCTTACTCATGGGTAAATCTTTGTGCAAAGATGTTAATACTTTTAACCAAAAGTTTGGTACTGCATATGGACCTGGGGTTTTCCAATTAGAGGCTTTTCTTAGCTATGTTTCAATCTCTCTGGCTGTTACTTCATCCAATTTTATATCCTGTACTTTAAACTTCTTATTTTTTTTTTTACTTCTTCTATCCATTTAGCATCTTTGTTATGTTCCACATGATCTTCACAAATACTTTTCCAAAATGTATCTATTTCTTTTTTTTTTTTGGCAGTCTTTCAATTCCTTTTACCTTGTTTCCCAGTTATCTATAAAACCTTTTTGGGTCATCAATAAATTGCTTATTTTGTACTTTTCCTTTATATTTATCTGCTTATCTTCTATGTTTTTCTGCCTGTGCTGAAATTTTTAGTTTATTTGTGATAGTGCATGCTAGATCTTGGTCTGTTCTAATACTGCTCATTGCTTTTATCACATCTATCTTTCTTAATATTTTTGTTGATCTATACACTCTTCTATAGTCTTCTGACAGTGACACTTCTTGTCTTAATTGCTTTATAGTTTTCTCTATTCGATACTTCTATGATGGTATTCAATTTCTCCCCTTCCTTTCCCTCACTACCCTGTGTTCTTGTGGTAGAACTTTCAGTTATTAATTTAGCTGCACAGTGCTATATCCTGTTTACTTCTATTATATCATATGGGTGTCTATGGACAGCCCTAATTACTGTGTTTATTTGTTTTATCAGACTTTTTGGGTTTTATTGAACTTCTGCAGTCTATTTCTTTCATTGATCTTAATATATCTATCTATGTCAGTTAAATCAGTCTCTTAGCTCACTTTCTTCCAAACTGAGGGCACATCCCTTGTGTTTTCCATTTCCTACGGGCATTCTATAGAAAGTTCTACATCATCTTTCTGTGGCTCATTCTCTTCAATTTCATCCTGTGTCATCTGTTGCTCTGTCATATGAGAACTCAGTGGCCTGTCACTCCTCATCATTGACTGTGTTAGAGTTTCCACAGTTTCCTGTTCCTTCCCTTGCTGTTTATACTGGTTTCCCGTGGTAGGCTCCAAAATATCTTCATATGGCTCCTGATCATTTGCTTCCTGTTCCACTGGTTTCCCCTTAATTTGTATATCCATTGCTCTATCCTGTTGTAGTGCTTTCTGAATTAGAGTTTCTGCACCAAACCCTTCACTGTGCAGGTACTCCATAACCTTAATTTCTATTTCTTTAACTTCTCCATTACAAATCTCATTTTCTTCTCTCCTCTTATACATATGTTTGTGTGTGTGCATTAGTGTGTTGAACGTTTGGGAGGGTAGCCTAATGGTTAAGGTGTTTGCCTTACAAACACAAGGTGCAGGGTTTGATTCTAACAAGGGATAATTGGCTAGGTTTAAAATGGCTCGCAAGGGCAGTTAGCTTAGTACTAATCTATGAACCTATAACACTTTTGCCTAGTACCTACCTATGAACCTATATGATTGGATGGGAGATAGGAAATTCACCCCGGGGATCACTTCTGTGGCTCTGCTCGACAGGGGCAGAGGAAAATAATTTTCTTGGGTGGCGAAAGCCAGGGTACATTTTTGGCTAGGCTTATATAGGCCCTAGGGCCAATAGCCTAGTACCTACCTATGAACCTTGATGCATATGTTGTGGTAAATTACTATTCTTTTAAATGTGTGTGAGGGTTGAGAAATATGGGAAATGTACTGCGTCTGTGGGTTGTTGCAAGTTTCGCTTGTTGAAATGTGTTTTAGTTGAATGGAGGTGTGTTATGTAAGCATGCATGTGGGGTTTGTGTTTTTAATGCCGAAACATTCAGAACATTTGGGGATTAGGGGTTTGGAGTATGGGGGTTAGGGTAATGGTTAGATAAGGGGATATTATTAGTTATGTGCATGATTGTGTGTGTGTGTGTGTGTGTGTGTGTGTGTGTGTGTGTGCGTGTGTGCATCTGTGCATATCTGTGTGCACGGGCATGGCTGTATGTGTGTAAGGGCTGAATAATGTTGTAGTCATAATGGTTAAGTGTTATTTAGATGCTATTTAGGTGTGTGTGTGTGTGTGTGTGTGTGTGTGTGTGTGTGTGTGTGTGTGTGTGTGCGTGTGTGCGTGTGTGTGTGGGCTTGTGATGTGTCTGAGCCTGCCCTGTGCAGCAGAGTTACAGAAAGGATTTTTCCAATGTAAGGTACAGCGTTAGGGTTAAGGTCGAGGTTATGCTTAGTGTTAGCATGTATTAGTAAGGTGGCGCATGATGGAGAATCTGAACCATGCCATTGCCCTGTACTTTACTTTAGAAAACCCATTTCTGTAACTATAACCATTCAGACAAATTTGGTCTGCATGTGCTGGTGGTTTTTTTTCTTTTAAATTTAGGCCACCTTTATAGTTATGATTTCTAGTTTATGACCCTGTTTGTCTCTGGAAACTTCTGTTTTTATTTATGTTCAAGCAATTGTATATTTGTTGTATAATATCTTGTTTAATTTGATTCTCAATATTCTAGCCACTGTATGCTGCATCATTTGTAAAACTCTGATTTTACTCCGTTTATATGTTCTATGTTCTTTGTTCAAAATAGCTATGTTTATATAATTTTTTATTATTTTTTTTATACATTTTTTAGTATGTATCTGAAGTTTTTCTCCCTGGGCCTCCACTGAAAATGGTCACCTTGTGTCCATTCAGACTAACCAGGTAAACAAATGGAAAATAAAAATAAAGTAAATAAAATTGCAACAGGAAAGTGTTTCCTTTTGCAAGTACTTGTCCTTTTGTCACACCAAACAGCTCAGAAAACATCCTAAGAGCTTATATGCCTGTTTAGAGGACAATACTCAGGCTGGCACTTGGATTCATGGCTGCCCATTTGCATCAATATATAGTTTGTCATTACCACTGTTCTGTGAAACAGAACTTTTAGCAGTACAGGCAGTAGAGCTCAGAACCTGTTGGCTAGCCTTTTGAAGCCAATAGTATGGTCATCAGAATGCATATGGAACACTGACAGAGCTCTTTCACAGCAACGGCTTGTAAATGTTCTTGTGTGCTCATTTCCCGGCCCATAACATACAAGCTGTTAACTGTTTGTTTACTTGTATGACTATCTTTCTGACACATTTTTTCCCAGCTGATTTAAACCATATGGCCACCTCATTTTTTTAACTTTTATCTCTCTCTCTAATCTCCTTGTAACAGGGACAGAGGATGTCAACAACCACAGATAAGAATCTTGTCTGCTACTGATCTGAAAACAGGGAACAAGTTTGAAAATCCTCCTCAGAAATTATATTCCGCTAAACAAATTTTCCAGTCAGTTTTTCATTTCAGCAAAACAAAAAAAAAAAAAAAGAAAAGAAAGACCAAACAGTGTATAGCTAAGCTGTGATGATACATGCCCCACAATAATGATCTTGCTATAGACCCTAGATGTACTTGGGCAAACTGCACACAGAACTGAAAGTTAAGGTATCGACAGACAAGAAGAGAGATATAAATATAATAAGTTAAACTAAATAAATATTAAATCTAATGTCTAATATGTTTCCTTGTTACATATCCCCATATGTATATGTGGTGTTACCTGGAAAACAGCTTCCCTGCATGGCATCATGAGTGACTGATGTATCAGTTATAGCAGCACCTGCATGGCATCGTGAGTGACTGATGTATCAGTCATAGCAGCACCTGCATGGCATCGTGAGTGACTGATGCATCAGTTATAGCAGCACCTGCATGGCATCGTGAGTGACTGATGTATCAGTCATAGCAGCACCTGCATGGCATCATGAGTGACTGATGCATCAGTTATAGCAGCACCTGCATGGCATTATGAGTGACTGATGTATCAGTTATAGCAGCACCTGCATGGCATCGTGAGTGACTGATGTATCAGTTATAGCAGCACCTGCATGGCATCGTGAGTGACTGATGCATCAGTTATAGCAGCACCTGCATGGCATCATGAGTGACTGATGCATCAGTCATAGCAGCACCTGCATGGCATCATGAGTGACTGATGTATCAGTTATAGCAGCACCTGCATGGCATCATGAGTGACTGATGCATCAGTCATAGCAGCACCTGCATGGCATCATGAGTGACTGATGTATCAGTTATAGCAGCACCTGCATGGCATCGTGAGTGACTGATGTATCAGTTATAGCAGCACCTACATGGCATCATGAGTGACTGATGCATCAGTCATAGCAGCACCTGCATGGCATCATGAGTGACTGATGTATCAGTTATAGCAGCACCTGCATGGCATCATGAGTGACTGATGTATCAGTTATAGCAGCACCTGCATGGCATCATGAGTGACTGATGCATCAGCCATAGCAGCACCTGCATGGCATCATGAGTGACTGATGTATCAGTTATAGCAGCACCTGCATGGCATCATGAGTGACTGATGCATCAGTCATAGCAGCACCTGCATGGCATCATGAGTGACTGATGTATCAGTTATAGCAGCACCTGCATGGCATCGTGAGTGACTGCAGCACCTACATGGCATCATGAGTGACTGATGCATCAGTCATAGCAGCACCTGCATGGCATCATGAGTGACTGATGTATCAGTTATAGCAGCACCTGCATGGCATCATGAGTGACTGATGTATCAGTTATAGCAGCACCTGCATGGCATTATGAGTGACTGATGTATCAGTTATAGCAGCACCTGCATGGCATCATGAGTGACTGATGTATCAGTTATAGCAGCACCTACATGGCATTGTGAGTGACTGATGTATCAGTCATAGCAGCACCTGCATGGCATCGTGAGTGACTGATGCATCAGTCATAGCAGCACCTGCATGGCATCATGAGTGACTGATGTATCAGTTATAGCAGCACCTGCATGGCATCATGAGTGACTGATGTATCAGTCATAGCAGCACCTGCATGGCATCGTGAGTGACTGATGTATCAGTTATAACAGCACTTGCATGGCATCATGAGTGACTGGTGCATCAGTTATAGCAGCACCTGCATGGCATCGTGAGTGACTGATGTATCAGTTATAGCAGCACCTGCATGGCATCGTGAGTGACTGATGTATCAGTTATAGCAGTACCTGCATGGCATCATGAGTGACTGATGCATCAGTTATAGCAGCACCTGCATGGCATTGTGAGTGACTGATGTATCAGTTATAGCAGCACCTGCATGGCATTGTGAGTGACTGATGTATCAGTTATAGCAGCACCTGCATGGCATTATGAGTGACTGATGTATCAGTTATAGCAGCACCTACATGGCATTGTGAGTGACTGATGTATCAGTTATAGCAGCACCTGCATGGCATCATGAGTGACTGATGTATCAGTTATAGCAGCACCTGCATGGCATTATGAGTGACTGATGTATCAGTCATAGCAGCACCTGCATGGCATCATGAGTGACTGATGCATCAGTTATAGCAGCACCTGCATGGCATCATGAGTGACTGATGTATCAGTTATAGCAGCACCTACTTGGCATTGTGAGTGACTGATGTATCAGTTATAGCAGCACCTGCATGGCATTATGAGTGACTGATGTATCAGTTATAGCAGCACCTACATGGCATTGTGAGTGACTGATGTATCAGTTATAGCAGCACCTGCATGGCATCGTGAGTGACTGATGTATCAGTTATAGCAGCACCTGCATGGCATCATGAGTGACTGATGTATCAGTTATAGCAGCACCTGCATGGCATCATGAGTGACTGATGCATCAGTTATAGCAGCACCTGCATGGCATCGTGAGTGACTGATGTATCAGTCATAGCAGCACCTGCATGGCATCGTGAGTGACTGATGTATCAGTTATAGCAGCACCTGCATGGCATCGTGAGTGACTGATGTATCAGTTATAGCAGCACCTGCATGGCATCATGAGTGACTGATGCATCAGTTATAGCAGCACCTGCATGGCATCGTGAGTGACTGATATATCAGTTATAGCAGCACCTGCATGGCATCGTGAGTGACTGATGCATCAGTTATAGCAGCACCTGCATGGCATCGTGAGTGACTGATGTATCAGTTATAGCAGCACCTGCATGGCATCATGAGTGACTGATGCATCAGTTATAGCAGCACCTGCATGGCATCATGAGTGACTGATGCATCAGTTATAGCAGCACCTGCATGGCATCGTGAGTGACTTATGTATCAGTTATAACAGCACCTGCATGGCCTCATGAGTGACTGGTGCATCAGTTATAGCAGCACAAACAGTGAGGAGGAGGGAAAGAGGACCGTTTCTCAGCTCCCAGATAAGCTCTCATTCTTCATAATATATCATTACTACAAAGAACATCTGCTAAACATTGAAAGATGACACAAAATAAATGTAAGAATAAATATACAACAATTCACTGGGGTTGAAACTTAATGAACTGCACATGAGCTCCTCAGGAGGAAAAATAGTGGCCTTGAAGTCCAATACAGAAAGAGGTTAATGCCAGCTATAATTAGCACAAAGTTTGCCTTGTTCTTTTAACTTGTTTGCATCTTGCTTATTTGTAGCTTCTGCTTGGTAATGTGAGAAAAGCTGTATAGCATGCCTGTCTTGTTCATTCAATGCTTTTGTAAATTACTTGAAACGCTGCACAGCATGAGTCTCAGTAACAGGTTTCCTAGCCAAAGGGATATATGAATTATCTGGTCTATAACTCTTAGCTTGTTTTTTTTTTTTTAAATCTGCCAGCACAGCTGAGCATGTCTTATGATGATGTGTTTTCAGTCTTGCAAAAAACGATGACAGTTGGTGCCTGCAGGTCTTGGTTTCTTAACACTCTGCATAATATTAGAACTTCTGGCTATTATACTCTTTTATTATCAATGACCTTTGCTGGAAAAAAAAAAGAAATATTTTCTTTACTTTGACAATAATTCCCCTTGAGTTTCATTTCTCAGTTTATGACACCTTATCACACTTTCCATTTTACTGTTCCCTACCAATCCATGTTTACAGCACAGAAACCTGTATATATTTTCTCTAAAACTGTAAAATATGCAGATATACCTATCTACTGTCCAGATTTTCACAGAATGTCCATCATACCTCTTAACCTGGAAACATCAAAAAATCTGGACAAGGCCCATGAAAAATAGGTACAAATCTGTATGCTGATTAACATCTAATCTGCATACACAATTATGTAACCCCACCCACTCCAATGGAATTGTGGGATACCAACTCAAATGCAAACTGAAGACCAGACAACAAAATAAATTATAGCACCAGAGATCCCCTGCAGCCATTCCAATGTTCCATTCCCTGGCTATTTCACCCCATTTACCATAAACACTAATGTGTGCATACTGCTTTACTTCTACAATGATTATATGGATTTTATTTTTACATTTTATAGCACAATGTAAACACTAATAGACATCTGGTTGCTAAACAAAGCAATACGGTCTCACAATGAAAATAGACTTGACATTAAAACTTCTCTGCCCTTGAAACTCACATTCAAGCACACAGCATTATAACCCACACCACATCCAAAGTCATCTACCATAATGTACATCAAGTACAGGGAGTGGTACTTTAACTTGCTATGCCAACTTATGTTCTCCTTTCAAACACCTGAACTTCACAATCACAACACAGTACAAATCTGTATTTTTCTGAGATATGAGAAAGCATTCTGCAACATGCATCTGCCTAATTCTGCACACAAATAATAATGAGAAATAATTCTATACTCAAATAATGAGAAAGCATCTGCACACAAATCTTCTTCTTTTGGCTTTTCCTGGTTAAAGATCACCACAGCGGATCATCTGTCTGCTCAAGATTGGCAGTGGAGTTTTACCATGTCGAGTTGCCAGCCCGGTGCCCAAACTTCCACAGAAGGCACACACACTCACACACTCACACCTAGGGTCAGTTTAGAGTGTCCAGTCTACCTACTGCATGTTGTTGGGATGTGGGAGGAAACCAGAGCACCTGAAGGAAACCCACGCAACCACAGGGAGGACATGCAGACTCCAGCTGCACACACATAATAATGCTTAATTCTGCACACAAATAATAATTATGAGAAAGAACACACACAAGTCGTCTTAATTCTACACACAATAAATAATGAGAAAGTATTCTGCAAGCCTGTTAGTGTGTTCTGCAAGGGCCAGTAGTGTGATGTGTGATCACACACAAATAATGAGAAAGCAAGAAGTGACAGATAAAATTCAAACTCATTCTGCAAGCTGAGAAAACATCACTGTGCTTAATTCTGCAATCTGCATGCAAGTGGTAATGAGAAAGCATTCTGCAAACTGGGCCATTAGCGTGATTACAAATAATAATGCTTAATTCTGCAAGGGCCGTTAATGTAATCACACACACAAATAATAAAGAGAAAGCAAGAAGCGACAGATAAAATACAAACTTATTCTGCAAACTGAGAAAACATCACTGTGCTTAATTCTGCAATCTGCATGCAAGTAGTAATGAGAAAGCATTCTGCAAACTGGGCCATTAGCGTGATTACAAATAATAATGCTTTATTCTGCAAGGGCCGTTAATGTAATCACACACACAAATAATAAAGAGAAAGCAAGAAGCGACAGATAAAATACAAACTTATTCTGCAAACTGAGAAAACTTCACTGCGCTTAACGTGATTACGTTAGTGCAATAATGAGAATGCAAGAATACACCAGTGACAGATAAAATACAAACTCATTCTGCAAGCTGAGAAAACATAATTGTCTGTTTAATTCTACATACAAATAACAATGAGAAAGCATTCTGCAAGACGGGCCATTAGTGTGTTCTGCAAGGGCCGTTAGCGTGATGTGTGGTCACGCACATAATAAAGAGAAAGCAAGAAGCGACAGATGAAATGCAGACTTATTCAGCAAGCTGAGACATCACTGTCTGCTTAATTCTGCATACAAGCAAATGGTGTGATTACATTAGTGCGATCATGAGAAAGCAAGAATACACTAGTTACAGGTAAAATACAAATTAATTCTGCAAGCTGAGAAAGCATCACTGTATTCATACAAAAAATAATGAGAAAGCATTCTGCAAGCCAGGCCATTAGTGTGATTACAAATATTAATGCTTAATTCTGCAAGGGCCGCTAGCATAATCACACACACACAGATAAAAATGAGGAAGCAAGAATACACTGGCGACAGATAAAATACAAACTCCGAACTCCCCTTAGTAGATCGCCCATAATGAAGCGTGATCTCACACACACACACACACACACAAATAATAATGAGAGAAAGCAAAAATACGAATGCACTAGCGACAGCTAAAATATAAACTTCCAACTCTCCTTAATAGATTGTCCATAATGAACACTGCTGCCTACAAATAACAAACTACTGGAACTACTGTCTGCAGAAGCTGGGCCCTTTTAAGATAACTTTTTCTTACCTGGAGGCTGACTTTTTTTCTCATCCTGATATGTGGCATGTGGGTGGGTGCTGGGCGGACTCTGCAAAAGCTACCATTACTGATACTGATATATTCCCTCCAAATAATGATGCAGCTGATGTCATCATGCACGCCCCTGTAGGCTGGTGATACGTGATGATGTCAGCCATAAATTTAAAGTTGTAATACGAAAAAAAAATAAAAAATAAAAAAAAAATTGGAAATTAAAGGGGCCACGTGGGAATTCATGGCACCCCATTATTTTGCCCTCAAAACCAGTAAATACAAAGGAATTCGGTATGGTTGAGAGGTATGATGTCCATATTTTTTGCCTCATATTTTTAGTCTGTTGTTCTTTAAATTTGTGGTTTCCTGAATTTTTGTGGCGAATCATTTAGGACTGAATTCAGTAAATAATGAGGCATTTGAGTCAGACTTCATATCCTTCAGAAAATATACAGTGACACAAGTCCTTTTATTCTAGCAACTTTCTAATTTTATAAAAGAAATATTTAAATTATGTCCCCCATTAATTTTGGCTTTGCCCAGATTTCTTGTGCTCATAGGTTGAGAGCTATGCATGCAGCTACTTCTCGGTGTATGTCATCACAATTTTCTACATTTTGCAAGTGCTGCCTTATAACACTTTCATGCAGTTTTAAGTTTTTACTGATTTATATTATGAGTGACTTAGTGCAAAAATCCAATATGCACATTTTTCAGATAAAAAAAAAAAACTGGTATTGAGTGAATGGGAAACGTCAGGCAGGGCAATGGGAAAATGTGTTCTTTATCAAACAAGCATCTTGAGATCTTTACTACCCATTTAAATAGCCATGAATTCAGGCTTATAGGACTTTAGTTAAATATCTCTTCTCAAGGAATGCACCTCAAGAAACAATACATATCTCATACTGCCCTGCTGTGTAAGCAATAGATGATTCCAAGTGTCTGCTGTGGGAATAGAACTGCTTCCAGCTTAAAAAAAGCATGCAGTCTGCTGAGCCACCACCATTGATACTGTCACACTACCATTGTTCTCAATTTGTTTTTTCTAGGAGCCTGTTGTAACCAGGTAACATCTTTACTACAAGTACTGCTTCCTTATACTATTCCCTTAACTCTGGTGATAGCTGCTGGCATCACTGGACCTTTTTTCTAATTTCCCTACACAGATGTAATGCTTAGGTGGTAGTTCTTTAATTTAAATTTAATGTACTTTTTTATTTGTTAACCCAGTAAGTGAGGAAGTGAACTGGGCTTTCTTGAACCATTTTCAGCCATAATGAAACATACAGTCATAATTAAATTGTGTGTGTGTGTGTGTGTGTGTGTGTGTGTGTGTGTGTGTGTGTGTGTGTGTGTGTGTGTATATGTATATGTATATATGTGTGTGGGTGTGTGTATATATGGGTCTAGGGCTATTCACTGAAATTCAAATGACTGTGCACAAATCACTGAAAGCTCAATTCACTGAAAACACAATTCACTCTAACACATTTCACTGAAAGTTATATATGGTCTTTTCCACACTGTAGTGTGACCCTGGAGTTAGTATATGTAGTAAGGGGGTGTGGGGGCACTGCCCCCCCCCCACATTAGGGGGTGTAACCCCCACACAGTTTAGATATATATTATGTTCAGAAAAGAGTAATTTATTGGAATTGCAAATATTCATGTATATAGTTCAAAATATTTAAAATAGGTGGGGGGCGGTGCCCCCCCTACTATATATACTAACTCCAGGGTCACACTACAGTAGGGAAAAGGCCATATATAACTTTCACTGAAATGTGTTTCAGTGAATTGAGCTTTCAGTGAATTGTGCACAGTGAAATGTGCTTTCAGAGAAGTCCTAGACCCTTATATTTATATATATATATATATATATATATATATATATATATATATATTTACACACACACACACACACACACACACACACACACACACACACACACACACACACACACACACAAATGCACACAATTTAGCAAATCAAACATTTTCAAAGAAATTGACTGGAGGCTGGGACTGAACCTTGGACCATGGATCTGT
Organism: Protopterus annectens; assembly: GCF_019279795.1. Classification (NCBI taxonomy): domain Eukaryota; kingdom Metazoa; phylum Chordata; order Ceratodontiformes; family Protopteridae; genus Protopterus; species Protopterus annectens. Next base: position 1,601,314,227 of record NC_056743.1, on the reverse strand, counting down.
GGGGCACAGATATCACTACTAAACAACATTGTTGCTCTACCATTGCTTTTCTTGCACTGGCAGTAGTATTTCCTATGAACCTGGGACCCATCTGTTCATTATAATTTATGACATACCATCTTGCTGCCTTTCTGACATGAAATGTATTTGGCTACAGTCGTTATTATACGAAGTAATTGTCCTGACTGCAGTGGCGGCTGGTGACTTCAAATCAAAGGGGGGCTGCAGGAGACAGCTGAATGGGTGGGGCCAATGGGGAAGGGGTGTGGTCAACTAGAAAGGGGAGTAGCTAAAAACAACAAAAATTAACTTTAATTAAATACGCTGCCCTGGGTGGCAAACCATCATTATGAGAGTCCAATCAAGACAAAAATAAGTGTAGAAGAATAAAAATATTTCAATGCATTGGCTGCATGACAGCTTACTTAATATCTAGATGGAAACAAAAGGTTGTGAGGCATGAAAAAATAAATTACTTTTTAAATACATTACTGGAATGCCAGTCAAAATCAAGTATAAGAAAAACCAGAAGCACTCAACTCAAACCACTTCTCCTTGCACTGCAGTTCTAATTATAATTTATATTCAGCTTTATTAAAGTACCAAGTAACATGCTGAAAGTAGAAATCTCTGTGATGCCCCCACTTGTAAAAATGTTTCTTATCCAAAAAGACCTGCTGCCTGACAACTATCTACTTGTTTCATGGGGAAAACATGATCAAAGTAAAAAATGAAAAGCAAACAAGAAACAAGCTCAAGATACATTGCTTAAAGGATTACTGTACAGGTTATGGACCACACATGATTGGCATTCTGTTTAGTTTACGGGTAAAGTCTGTAGAGATGACTGGAAGTCTCCAACAAGTGTAATGAGCTTTTTAAAATAATGGAATCCTGTTCTTTAATACTCAAGGCTTATACATTATCTAGTCAAGTATTCTCTGCATGGCAACAACTGAAAGGCTTTCAATGTTGGCAGTTCTTTAACAGTATGCTTATTAAAGCTTACTTGCATCTTACGATCTCAGACAAGCTTACCTTATGGTCATTAAAGCATTCCTACTTAAACACAGATCAAAAGGCACTTTCTGAGTAATAAGCTTAAATCTGAGTAATAAGCATAAATCAACCGTACAAAAATATGACAGAAACCAGACCGTTCTGCAAAATCAAGGACAGATGAAAAGCCACTGTAGTACTCGTGTCTACCTTGGATGGGGGGACACACTGCACATTTACACTGCATAACTACTCCTTGCCTTGCTTGGACACATCCAGAGTCACTACATTGGGGAGTGGGGTGCAACAAGTATGTCACAATTTGAAATGTCTCTGGCTGTCTGTGATGGCCCTGACATATTTGTCATACCTCTCAACCTCAGAGCAAGAAATCTGGACAAAGCCATACACAGAAGTGGGACAAAGGCCCAAAAATAAGGACAATTTTTAAATATTGCTCTAATAAACTTAGAAAGATAATATAATAGGTCTTGCATTAGTATGTATTTTCTGAAGGGTATAAAATTTGAAACTCAAATGTCTGTCATTATTTTCTGACTTCAGTCTTTAGTGATTTGTCACTAATTTGCCAAAAAACACAATTTTATGAAAAATGGACCAAAAATGTGATGCAAAAATATAAAATAGCCACACAATACAGCTGGGAACCTGTCAAAGAAGGGACACTTTAATATTAGTACTGCTAACTTGAGCAGCTGACAAAATAAAAGAATCTATATGCATTTCAAGTAATCTATAACTTTGATTATTACAGTTATTTCTTAATTGTAAACCCTCCCTGTTTTCTTCCAAAATTGCTATTTTGCGGAGGGATTATTAGGGGGAAGAGCAACATTTTGAGCCAAAATCGGGGACAGTTGAAAGGTTGGCTATGCCTAATTCTATAAAGCAATTTATTTGCATGTACCTCTCAACCTGTTAATGCAGTAAATCTGAACAAGGCCAAATATATTGGGGGAACATATAAACAGTACTAAAAATTGCTGTTGTATAAATTGAGACAGTTGCTATAATAACAGTTTTTACTTTAGCATGCATTTTTCTGAAGGCTATGAAGTCTGAAACTCAGTGTATCATTATTTAGTGACTTAATTCCTAAATGATTTGCCAGAAAACTACACATTTTATGAAGAACAAACCAAAAATAAGAAGCAAAAATCTATTCATTCTTTGAAAATCTGGACAGTTGGGAGGTATAGTTCAGCTGGGCCTGTCTGAGTTTGCTGCCCATCCCCCCTGACAAAATCATGGTTGAATGGAGCCTCTGCAGCCATTCCAAAGAACCATCACTTGGCTATTTCACTCCATTTACCATAAACACTAATGTGCATACTGCTTTACTTCTATGATGAGCTGGACTTCATTTGAAAGTTTTATTTTGTATTTTACAGCACAAACACTAAGTAATCTGCTAAACAAAGCAATGCAGTCTCACAGTGAAAACTTAGCATTAAAACTTCTCTGCCCTTGAAATTCACATTCATTGAAACAGCATTGAAACCCACATTCAAAGAAAATACATTTTGCCAGTTGCAGATAAAGATTAATTTTGGGCTGTTTTCATATCATAGGCCCCTTGCATATGAAACATACATGTGCTCTTGATACACCTTCCTCATTGTACTAAATTATATTCCTTGTACAATACAGTACAGTTGTTAGAGGGCATTTTAAATTTGTTTTGAACATTTTTCCAGTAAGCAATGAAACAAAACGCATGCACCCATAATGGCAAAACTGCCCAGTTCAGAACATTTATCATAAAAGTCTACCCAGACTTCCACAGTCCACCATTATCAGTAAATATGCACAATTCTACAGTCCGCCATTATCAGTAAATATGCACAATTCTACAGTCCACCATTATCAGTAAATATGCACAATTCTACAGTCCACCATTATCAGTAAATATGCACAATTCTACAGTCCACCATTATCAGTAAATATGCACAATTCTACAGTCCATTATCAGTAAATATGCACAATCTCTGAAGAAGTAAAAGTCATCTAAATAATTCCACATTAAAGAAATCTGTAACTAATGAAGAGGTTGCTGCTAGCAAACACCTTTATATTTCATGGTTTCATCGAAAAATAAAGTGTCTGTTGCCCCTCAGGAATAAATTGCCTATATTACATTAAAAAATGATAAGCTAGTAATATTGCAAGAGGAAATGGATGGCAAACTGATAACAGACTCATAGTTAGTATCTTCATCAAGGAGAACATTCTCAGTATGGCAGCATCCACCCCTTGTGGGAGTAGAACCCACAGCCTTCTGCATAAAAAGCAAGTACACAACCTGTTGTGCTACTAACAAGGCAAGCCAACTTCACTTAAGCAACACTAAACTTCTGTTCCCCTGCAGCTCTCAGCTCCTTGTAAAATCTACTCAATACTCAACTGCATCTCAACTTCGCAGCACAAGAAAACTGGAAAAAGCCAAAATGTATTGGGGGGGGGGGTCAAAAGCCCAAAAACCAGGGACACGTTAAACATTGCTTGTATAATCTTGGAAAGTTGCTAGAATAAAATGCTGTGTTACCACCATACATTTTACTGCCAAGGTCCCTGTGCAAAACAGTCAGAGCAACATACCACTACGCCAAATCAGCTGCTTTGTGAAAGAGAAATGCTGTGTTACCACCATACATTTTACTGCCAAGGTCCCTGTGCAAAACAGTCAGAGCAACATACCACTATGCCAAATCAGCTGCTTTGTAAAAGAGAGGAAGACTGAAACTTAAATGGCTGTCATTTAGTGAATTCAGTTCTCACCATAGCTGTCAACTTCTTAGTACAAAACACCTGGACAAACCCAGTAATGAGGGAATACAGCCCTCAAACATATTCAGTGAATTCAGTTCTTGCCATAGCTGTCAACCTTAGCACAAAAAAACTGGACGAAGCCAATAATGGGGGAATAAAGTCCCAAAAATAGGGACAAAATTCAAATATTCATCTTATAAACTTAGAAAATTGCTAGAACAAAAGGTTGTGTTACGGTTGTGTTACTATGTATTTTCTGAAGAACATGAAGTCTGAAATTCAAATGCCTGTCAATTTTACTGCTGACAGAACAAAAACAATTTTCAGCAGAGACCCAGGGAGAAATACTGCAGACACGTCTTTGTAAAATGACAGGGCACCAGAGCAAATCCACACAAACACAGGGAGGAGATGCAGACTCCACACAGAAGGCACCCCAGCCAAGTATCAAACCAGAAAACCTACAGCTATGAGGCAACAATGCTATCACTGCACTATCAAATATGCAAGGAATTAAACATTCAGAAACCTGAAGTCTGAAATTCAAATGCCTGTCAATTTTATTTAACATTTGTTAATCGGGACAGTCTGACTTGGAACAAAAAAAAAATTTTCAGCAGAGGCCCAGGAAGAAATAATGCAGACATGTCTTTGTAACATGGGAGGACACAAAAGCAAACCCACACAAACACAGGGAGAAGATACAGACCCCACAAAGAAGGCATCCCAGCCAAGAATCAAACCTGAGGACCTGCAGCTGTGAGGCAACGATGCTACCACTGCACCATCAAATATCAAGCATTGCAACATTTACAAACCACAGATATTATGAGGAACAGATCAGATCAAATATGAGGCAAAAATCTATAATTTTTTTTTTGCAAATGGTGGTGGGTAGGGAATTCAGGTCTTTAACACCTGCATACAAGGTACAGGGTTCAAGCCTAAGGTATTCCCTACCACACACACACACACACCTGTAGTAGCAAACCACAAAAACTAAATATACTGCCCTGGGTGCCAAACTGTCGTCATGAGAGTCCAATCAAGGCAAAATAAAGTGTAGAAGAATAAAAATATTTCAATGCATTGGCTGCATGACAGCTTAATATCTAGATGGAAACAAAAAAGGTTGTGAGGCATGAAAAAATAACTTACTTTTTTTAAATAAGTTAATGGAATGCCAGTCAAAATCAAGTATAAGAAAAATAAGCAGCACTCAACTCAAACCACTTCTTGCACTGCAGTTCTAATTATAATTTATATTCAGCTTTATTAAAATAACAAGTAACATGCTGAAAGTAGAAATCTCTGATGCCCCCACTTATAAAAATGTTCCTTATCCAAAAAAAGACCTGCTGCCTGACATCTATTTGTTTCATGTAGAAAACATGATCAAAGTAAAAAATGAAAAGCAAACAAGAAATAAGCTCAAGATACATTGCTTAAAAGGATTACTGTACAGGTTATGGACCACGCAATTGGCATTCGGTTTACGGGTAAAGCCTGCAGAGATGACGGGAAGTCTCCAAGTGTAATGAGACTCTTAAAATAATGTAATTCTGTCCTTTATTACAAATACTGGCATATGCATTTCAATACCCAAGGCTTATACATTATCTAGTTAAGTATTCGCTACATGGCAACAGAAAGGCTTTCAATGTTGGCAATTCTTTAACAGTATGCTTATTAAAGCTTTCTTGCATCTTGCAATCTCAGCCAAGCTTACCTGATGCTACTTAAACACAGAGCAACAGGCACTTTGAGTAATAAGCATAAATCAACAGTACAAAAAATATGAGTGAAACCAGACCATTCTGTAAAAATCAAGGACAGATGAAAAGCCACTCTAGTACTTGTGTCTACCTTGGATGGGTGGGATTCTCTGCACATTTACACTACATAACTACTACTTGCCTTGCTTCGACACATCCAGAGTCACTACATGGGGGAGTGGGGTGCAACAAGTATGTCACAGTTTGAAATGTCTCTGGCTGACTTGTGATGCCCCTGACACATTTGTCATACCTCTCAACCTCAGAGCAAGAAATCTGGACAAAGCCATACAAAGAAATAGGACAAAGGCCCAAAAATAAGGACAATTTTTAAAATATTGCTCTTATAAACTTAGAAAGCTAATAGAGGTCTTGCATTAGTATGAATTTTCTGAATGGTATGAAATCTGAAACTCAAATGTCTGTCATTATTTTCTAACTTCAGTCTTTAATTATTTGTCACTATTTTGCCAGAAAAAACACAATTTTATGAAAAATGGACCAAAAATGTGATGTAAAAATATAAAATAGCAACACAATTCAGCTGGGAACCTATCAAAGAAGGGACACTTTAATATTAATACTGCTAACTTGAGCAGCTGACAAAATAAAATAATCTACATGCATTTCTGAAATAAAAGTAATCTGATTATTACAGTTATTCCTTAATTATAAACCCTCAATATTTTCTTCCAAAATTGCTATTTTGCGGAGGGATCATTTGGGGGAGAGCAACATTTTGAGCCAAAATCAGGGACAGTTGAGAGGTTTGGCTATGCCTAATTCTATAAAGCAATTTATTTGCATGTAGCTCTCAACCTGTTAATGCAATAAATCTGGACAAGGCCAAATATATTGGGAGAACATATAAACAGTACTAAAAATTGCTCTTGTATAAACTGGGACAGTTGATAGAACAGGTTTTACTTTAGCATGCATTTTTCTGAAGGTTATGAAGTCTGAAACTAGTGTGTCATTATTTAGTGACTTAATTCCTAAATGGTTTGCCATAAAACCACAAATTTTATGAGGAACAAACCAAAAATAAGAAGCAAAAAATCTATTCATTCTTTGAAAATCTGGACAGTCGCGAGGTATAGTTCAGCTGGGGCTGCCTAAGTTTGCCACCCTTCCCCCTAACAAATCCATGGTCGAATGGAGCCTCCCCCTGCAGCCATTCCAATGATCCATTACTTTGCTATTTCACTACATTTACCATAAACACTAATGTGCATACTGATTTACTTCTATGATGATTTGAACTTCATTTGAAAGTTTTATTTTGCATTTTACAGCACAAACACTAAGACATCTGCTAAACAAACTTGGCATTAAAACTTCTCTGCCCTTGAAACTCACATTCATTGAAACAACATTAAAACCCACATTCAAAGAAAATACATTTTACCCGAGGCAGCTAAAAATTAATTCTGGGCTGTTTTCAAATCATAGGCCCCTTGCATATGAAACATACATGTGCTCTTTGATACACCTTCCTATTGCTTTGAACATCTTTCCAGTAAACAATGAAACAAAACTGCCCAATTCAGAACATTTCCATCATAAAAGTCTACTCAAACTTCTACAGTCCACTATTATCAGTAAATATGCACAATTCTACAGTCTACCGTTATCAGTAAATATGCACAATCCTGAAGTAGTAAAAAAGTCATCTAAATAATTCCATGTTAAATAAATCTGTAATGAACAGGTTGCTGCTAGCAATCACCTTTATATTTCATGGTTTCATCAAAAAATAAAGTGTCTGATGCCCCTGAGGAATAAATTGCCTAAATTACATTAGAAATAAGCTAGTAATATTGCAATAGGAAATGGATGGCAAACTGACAGCAGGCGCATAGTTAGTATCTTAACTTTCAGTATGGCAGCATTCACTCCTTATGGGAGTAGAACCAACAACCTTCTGCATCCAAAGCAAGTACACAACCTGTTGTGCTATTAGCAATGTGAACTGACTTAGCATAATCAGCACTAAACTTCTCTTCCCCTGCAGCTTTCAGCTCCTTGTAAAATCTACTCAATACTCAACTGCATCTCAACTTCGCAGCACAAGAAGTCTGGAAAAAGCCAAATTTATTGGGGTGGGTCAAAAGGGCAAAAACCAGGGACACATTAAACATTGCTTGTATAATCTTGGAAAGCTGCTAGAATAAAATGCTGTGTTACCACCATACATTTTACTGCCAAGGCCACTGTGCAAAAGAGTCAGAACAACATACCACTATGCCAAATCACCTGCTTTGTGAAAGAAAAATGCTGTGTTACCACCGTACATTTTACTGTCAAGGTCCCTGTGCAAAACAGTCAATTGCAACATACCACTACGCCAAATCAGCTGCTTTGTGAAAGAGAGGAAGACTGAAACTTAAATGGCTATCATTTAATGAATTCAGTTCTCACCATAGCTGTCAACCTCTTAGCACAAAACACCTGGACAAACCCAGTAATGAGGGAATACAGCCCTCAAACATATTCAGTGAATTCAGTTCTTGCCATAGCTGTCAACCTTAGCACAAAAAACCTGGACAAAGCCAATAACAGGGTATTACAGTCCCAAAAATAAGGACAAATTTCAAATAGTCATAAACTTAGAAAATTAAAAAATTAAAAGGTTGTGTTACTATATATTTATTGCTAGAATAAAACGTTGTTTTACTATGTATTTTCTGAAGAATATGAAGTCTGAAATTCAAATGCCTGTCAATTTTACTTCTGACGGAACAAAAACAATTTTCAGCAGAGGCCCAGGGAGAAATACTGTAGACACGTCTTTGTAAAATGGCAGGACACCAGAGCAAATCCACACAAACACAGGAATAAGATGCAGACTCCACACAGAAGGCACCCCAGCCAAGAATCAAACCAGAAAACCTATAGCTATGAGGCAACAATACTGCCACTGCACCATCAAATATGTAAGGAAGTAAACATTCAGAAACCTGAAGTCTGAAATTCAAATGCCTGTCAATTTTGTTTAACATTTGTTAATTAGGACAGTCTGACTTGGAACAAAAAAAAACAATTTTCAGCAGAGGCCCAGGAAGAAATAATGCAGACATTTCTTTGTAACATGGGAGGACACAAAAGCAAACCCACACAAACACAGGGAGAAGATACAGACCCCCCCCCCCACAAAGAAGGCACCCCAGCCAAGAATCAAACCCAAGAACCTGCAGCTGTGAGGCAACAATGCTACCACTGCACCATCAAATATCAAGCACTGTAATGTTTACAAACAACAGATATTATGAGGAATAGATCAGATCAAATATGAGGCAAAATCTGCAATTTTTTTGCAAATGGTGGTGGGTAGGGAAATCAGGTCTTTAACACCTGCATACAAGGTACAGGGTTCAAGCCTGAGGTATTCCCTACCACACCACCATGAGTCTAACCACCAGTATATTGCACCTGAGGCATTTTACACACACCTGTAGTTCAACGGTCCCAAAGTAAGTAACGACCACCACGGCACATCTGATCCCTATCCAAAACCCGCGCAAATCCATCCCTGCCCGTCGCGAGATCTTCCACCAACGAGACTGCAGCCAGACCCTGCCTGTCGCCAGATCCTATATTCCTGACTGCTGATGTTGCAGTCCGACCCCGACGAGTTCCCCAGTGAGTTCCCAGGACAGTAAACTGCATAGACTTCTGGGAGCTCTGTTGTCCATGTTTCCCGGTCAGGACTGCTGCTGAGACATCTGCACATGCTCCAGACTGTCTCAGCAGCAGTCTGGACTAGTGCGCATGCGCAAATTTTTAATTTTTTTTTCTATTTATTTCTTGTTTATTTTTTATTTTAAAGTTGAGGGGGCTGCAGTCTGGCAGTCCAATAGCACGGGCCACCCCTGACTGTGAGGTGAAGCTGTCACTTATTCCTAATGACCTGCTAAGCTCTCTTTTACAAACTGGTGCCACCAGTTTATATGAATTTAAGTATTACTCAGGACTTTATAAAGCATCACTACCATAACACTTATTTTTCTGAACTGTACAAGTGTATGCATGTCCATGTTTCTTTACATGTTTAGTTTAGCTGACCTTTGGAAATTTATTTTAATTTTGCATTGTTCATACCTCTCGGCTGTACAGATTTTTTGTGCCATAACACTTCTTTTTCTGAACTGTACAAGTGTATGCATGTCCATGTTTCTTCACATGTTTAGTTTAGCGGACCTTTGGAAATTTATTTTAATTTTACATTGTTCATACCTCTCGGCTGTACAGATTTTTTGGTCTGTTTTTTATAAAACTGTGGTTTTCTGGCAAATTATTGGTAACTCATTCAAGATTGAAGTTAGAAAATAATGACATTCATTTGTGTTTCAGACTTCATACCCTTCAAAAAATTCATGCTAATGAAAAACCTGTTATTCTATCAACTTTATAAATTTGTAAGAGCAATATTTAAAAATTGTTCCTATTTTAGAGCCTTTGTCCCACTTTTATTTATGGCTTTGTCCAGATTTCTTGCTCTGAGAGGTTGAGAGGTGTTGCCTTAGCTTGTCTTCCAACCCACATAATGTTTTCAGAAAGGGATGTTATTTTAGTTTCAATGTATTCTATAAGTGCTTACATATCATCCCATGATTTTTGCATTGATTAAGGCAGAAGAAGCCTTTTTAGGCTATTTATTCATCTTATGTTCCACACAGTTTGGAGGCCTTAGAACCTGATCATGCCCAACTTTGATAAAACATGTCAGCTGTTATTAGAAATGAAGAGAATCCACAGTTTAATCCAGTCAGTAGAAATGCAAGTTCTGCAATACAGATGTGTGCAGTTGTGGCCAGAGCATTCTAACATATGAGCACATGCTATCAGCATGCATTACAAGTCCTGCATTTCCTGTTTACATTAGTTCTTTAAAACTGCACAGAATTATTAGCCAGGTAATTTAATATAATTACAAATTTGGTCATATCTCAAAGAAGTACCACATTTTTGTGCATGTTCATGTGTGATTTCTCTGATGGCCATTATTGTCAGTCATACTTCTCAACTGTAGCGAATTCCTCAGTATTTACTGATGTTGAGGGCAAAATTATGGGATGCCATGAATTCTTGAGTGGCCCCTTTAATTCCCGATTTTTATGATTTTTTTTTTTTTTTGTTATAAAACTTTAAATTTATGGCTGATGTTACCACGCATCGCCAGGGTACAGGGGTGTGAGTGATGACATCAGCTTTGTGAGGCAATGCCTGACTGCCTGTCTGACTCTTGGAGATGCAGGAGATTTCAAAAAATATTAATAGCTTCAGTTGTCAACAGCTGCTGACTTGCGGGCAGCTTGTGTGGACTGAGGGAAGTTTATCTGGACACAATTTTACATAGGATTACTATCAACTTTCTGTGGCTGCTTATTGTGGCCCTGCAGATGCATTTGTTGATGGGGCAGACAGAAAGAGGGGAACTATTATGGGCCGGTAAAGCACTGATTATACAGATGCTACACAGACCAGGGAGCCCCCAGCCAGGAGCCAGCCCAGGTAAGACTGTTCCTCATAAACGTTAGTGGCTTTGAGGGAAATCACTGAGGATTGCAGAAATGCATATTGATGCATCATAATACTCAAGAAACTTTCTTTGTTTAATAGCTAGTGGTTTTAACTGCCCTTATTCTTGGGTGGTTGTTATTGATATTTACTGTTAAGAGTCTGAGAGTTATGTGCATGGTTACTCTGCTTTACACAGTTACTGAGACTTCAGCTCCAAAGATAACTAGAGTGCCATGGACCCTTCCAAGTGCTAAGCACATGGTTGAATTCCACACACCTTTATGCAGACATACTAATATCGGTGAATCACAGGCCATGTTTTAAGAATGGAAATGATAACCCGAGGCAACAAACTGCTATCTTGTCAAGTAACAGCTTTTGGCACCTTGACTGATTTGCGTACACTTGAGGTGTCAGCCTGGATCTTTTAAACTACCTGGGATGTAGCTAAACTATTTTCTGCTTAATGCCAGTATAACACAATCCAAGGTAGCCTGATACAGTGCATTACATTTAACAGTAGGTATATGCGGTAAAACAAGCTTCTTCTTGTGTTTCAATTCCGGCTCTGTGTAGCTACTTTCAGTTTTCATTTGGGAGGAGACACAGGCAAACTGGATATCTTTTTGCACTTGAAGCGGTCAACTTGACACCACAACCAAGAAAAAGGTAAACGGTGTGTGTAAGGAAACATGAAGTAGCTGCTAAATGGGATGAATCTGTCATGTTCTCACTGCAATGTACTGCTCTGACTCTGGGAAGGATCACTATTGCCCCTTCTTTCGAAGCTGTCATTACTAATGGTGCCATTGTCACTCCAACAACCCTTGTGACGCCAGTTGTTGATTTGCAGAGCAGATAAATAGAAATGTCTCCTTTAGTAGTAGCAGTGGCACAAAGATGAAAGGGAAAATGATTTTGGAAATAGCAGAGTGGAGAATTGTGAAGCCACACGGGCTCAAGGCCGAATGGGGAGCAGCAAGAAGGGGGTGGCAAGCACCTGGGATATACAAGAAATAAATCAGGGTGGCAGCCTCTTAACACTTATGCAGGCAGCATCCAGAATTCCACTGGGGTGCTTTAGTGGACAATAAAAGCTGAATATCAGTTTGCCACAACCTTGGTCAAAGATTGATGACAAGAAATGAAACAGACTTGAGGAGAAGAGTAAGGCCGCATTCATTTTAAATACACCTTTCATACCATCTAATGGACTATATTAATGTTAATTAATATGATAATATTTTTCTGGGCTTAAGTATAGCATTGCGTTCTATAGCTGTGTGCGTTGTGCAGTATCACCTGAAGCTTATATAATAGAGTTATGCACAATAATCTGTTATACTTTCGGCATGTGTATCATGCAAACACTTGGAATTTTACCTTTGACTGTAACTGCCTTTAATATTCAAAATTTACTGCAGATGCATATATCTTCATATAATGACTTTTGGACAAGGCTATCTGGATCCTTTAAGCTGTTTTTTTTTTGTTTAGTTCATTTGGCATTTTGTCTGTGTTATGATAACCTTGTGTTTTTATTTTTTGTTTTCATTTCTTCAAAGACAGCAAAATCAGGCATCTGTGGATGCATTTTGTATTAATTTCATGTTTGTAGTTTGGCAGACAGAAGAGACAACACACTCACATTTATTGTTGTAGTAATTGATTGTGAGGAAAAGATGAGGCGGGAATTGTATTCCTTGCTTTGATCGTTTAATTATTTCTGCTTTCCAACTCCAGCAGGTCAGCAGAAAAATACAATCAGGCATCATACCTCTCAGTCTCTCAGAGCAAGAAATCTAGACAAAGGCAAAAATAATGGTGGGACAAGGCCCAAAAATAGGGACAGATTTTACATTTTGCTCCTGTAAGCTCAAATAGTTGCTAGAATAACAGGTTTTGCATTATTGTTTATTTTCTGAAGGATATGAAGTCTGAAATTCAAATGTCTATCAATTATTTATTTAGTGACTTCAGTCTTCATGTTGATATCCCACAATTCCATTGGAGTAGGTAGGGTAACATGATTATATATGCAAATGGTATATTAATCTGCATCCCGATTTTTGGCCAGTTGTACCTACTATTCATGGGTGTTTGTCCAGATTTCTGATGTTTCCAGATTGAGAGGTATGTTGTCAGTTTCCAAGCCATGGAGATGTGCATTACCATAGAGATAACTGGGCATTCTTTACACGTACCTAACATTCTAAAACTGCATCCAAGAAAATATGTAAAAAGACCTACATAACATCACATGCACATACCTAATATCTTGTAGTGAAAGCAATAAAAATAACAAATAAACAGACCGAGTTAAATACAGCCACTGCACAAATGCACAGGATATTCTCAATGCTGAATCTTAATAAAAGATGATTATCATTTGTATGAAAACTATGGGGTTATGGCAGCATACCTCATAAGCTGTCAAACTGCTCATAACTGCTACACTTGAAAATAAATATTGCTGCCACACAGTTATAAAAATAAATATTGCTGAATGGAGTATCACACTATTACTAGAACTACTTTTATCTGTGCAGTATCAGTTCAGACCTGCAATGCAAGTTATTACATTTCACTTATTACTGAGGGGTGATGAATGCAATTGTTTGCTAATAATGCATGCATGAGATCGGCAGTACAAGGCTGGGACTTGGCACGGCAGATCTACTGTGATACTCCTTTGCAATATAACCACAAAGTCAGATGCTAATATTTTTATTATTTGTTGCCTTTGTAAGGTAAAAAAAATAAACCATTAAGCTGTTTTTTTAAATGTATTCTTTTAAATGTTCTAGTTGTAAAGAAAAGAAACATATAAAGTTTGGAAGATATGGAGATAATAAACAAGTTTAACTGATGCTAAAATAATTATATTTCCTAATTACATGAAATTAGTTTAATATAGAATTTCCCATAATAAACTACAATAGTAAAATATAGGGGACAAGTATTAATATTTCAGCCATGATATCTGTGAAACCTAATGAGCCTAAGCAGCTAAGCTGGGTTAAAGAAAGCTGGTATTTGATACTGTCTTATATGCAGCCAAGAGCATGACACACCGTGCATCCACTCACTCACTCACTCACTCACTCACTCACTCACTCACTCACTCACTCACTCACTCACTCACTCACTCACTCACTCACTCTCCTTCTGTTTATCCTGTATGGGTCATGGTAGTAACTAAATAAATAGGCCAAGTCAAACATTCCTTTCTCTAACCACAGAAAGCATTCCAAGGCCACCAAGAGATGTAATGTCTCTAATACAACCTGTCTAAGCCACAGGACTTATATCAAGTTGGCTGTGCATGGAACAGTCCCTGTGGGAATCACCATCTAATATGCCCAGACTGCAACCACTGGCTTTTCCTATTCGAAAGGGGCACATCACTAATCAGAAAATGTCTCTGATTGCTAAGCTGTTGATATTGTCTTGGAGAGGAAGGTCAGTGACAGTGACCCTGGAGAGTAAGGTCAGTGGCAGTGACCCCCTTGAGATGCCTCATTTCCTCTGTTTGTGCCTGAGTTTGTGTTCTTTGTTCACTATTTACAGTATGTTAGACAAGGATGGGGATTTAGAGTGATCAGAAAACCCAAAGATTTGTCTGAGAAATTAAAGTTGTGTGTGTAGGTAACTTAGCATAATAGTCCATGTTTGAATAAATCACTGTTTCAATAATCTTTACATCTGGGGCATCAGTGCTAGGTTTCCCAGCCATCTAGCCAGTCTTCAAGTACTCAGGAGCTCTCTCCCCAATTCAGCAAATAGCCACCCTGGAGCACATCCAACATGATACTATGAAAGGAAATGTATGCCTGCATCATCTTCAGAACTTTCTTGCTACCCAGATTAGCTTCCTGCCACAAAGCAGACCAAAAGGAAGAGTTACTCATGGCAGAGTGGAAGGCAGATCATAGAGAGCTAAGTAGCACTTAAATACCTGAAACCATCCTTTTCCTCAGTTTAATATCAAATAACCAGTTGTCAAGCCCAAAGCTGAAATCACATAAGGGGAAGTAACATATACTAATCCTGCGGTTATAGGAGGAATGGTGTAAGGAGGTATGCACCCCCTCCACAGTCGTGGGAAAAGCGGATCAAGTGCACTTATCTAGATGGGAGTAGGGTGGGAGATAATACTTCAAACGTGATCCATTCAAACATCTACCGTTATAGTACGTTACCAACACGTTTGTACTGTGCTCTTCCTTAGATCACTATTACAGTATTCCTTATATCTGGGATGGCTCCCAAAGCCTAGGCAGACTGCATGCTAGAAACAGAAGGGTGACTATTGCTTAGAATGCCTTGCAGAACCACCTTGGGAAACCCTGTCCTGGCTCTGGAATGAGTGTCTAAGTTATAATGTTTGGTAAATGTGTGAATGGATGACCAAGTAACAGCTTACAGAACAGAGTGGTACCCTTGTGCTGTGAGACCTAACTGTCTCTGTCAGCTGTTTCCCTTTGCTTGTGTGGACCCAGTGGAAGATCTTCTTGGAGGATGTTTGCTTTGACACCAGTTTTGTCCTTTCTTTTCTTTTGACGGAGAGATTAACACATTTTCTTTCATTCTAAAAATGTTTTGTCCTGTCCAGGTAAAATCTCAGCTGCCCGTGTGCAGCCATTGAATGCAGGACTCTTTTCTCTCAGTTCTTTGACTGAAGAAAGAAGTTGGGAAGGTGGATGGATTGGTTTAGGGCAAATTTTGACACTACCTTTGGTAAGGAGGAAGGATTAATCCCAAGACTCATCCTGTCTTTGTGGAAAATCAGGAAGGCTGGAATGCATATAAGGGCTTGAGATTCTGACACTCTCCTGGCAGAGGTAAGTGCCGCCAACAATCCTGTCTTGTAAGTCAGGTTAGGTCCCAAGGGATTGCCACCTACTTCTTCAGTGACTTTACATGAAGGACACCCCTGAGATACTGCTTGACTGTCAACTGTCTAGATCGAGGAGGTTCCAGGCTGAATGCAGGTGGATATATTAGATAAATCAACATTAATAAAGGTCTAAACCAGACCTTCCAATAGATGTTCACTAAGGTATTGATGGACCAGGGGCACTAGTCTGCACTGTATGAGTCTTTGACCTTACTATGTCACCAGAAGATAAACCTCTTCCATTTGTGTGCATATGATGTCCTAGTGGTAGGTTTTCTTGCTATCTTGATACTGTTAAGCATGTCTTCAGAGTACAGACACCTAAAGGGAATTATAATTCTATCACCTAAACTAAGAGCTATAGAATCTACAGACTGGGGTTTATCAGTGAACCCTTGCACTGTGTAAATAAGTCTAGTCTATGGGGTAGTCACTGGCATTGCCCTTCCACCATTCGCCTGACCAGGTAGAACTAGTGTTACCATTGGCTGAATGGATTTAGCAGACACATTCTGGTTCTGTCCTACCTCACCTTCTCGAGGGGAAGAAACGTGTAAACATAAAATAGCCTCATCCAGGCTATGGAGAATACATCTATTGTGCAGACCCCTTTGCAAGGATTCTTGAACAGAACTTAGGCTGTTGTCTAGTTTCTGGTGATAAAATGTATAAAATGCAACTACGCTATCATCTCTATTACAACAATTGTAATGGAGGGAACGCAGTGCAAACACTCAAAAAAGCTGTTTAAATGCTTTAATAAAAATACTTTCAGCTTACACAATCCACAAAATGGATATAATACACTGTTAGTTACTGTTAGTTTAGCGTTTTCACCTAACTGACGTAGGCTTCCTCAGAAGTAATAGAGACGATAGCGTAGTTTCTGGTGATGCAAACAGGTCCATCTGTTGAACACACCATTTGTTCATTATTTGTAGATAGACTTCCTATTGTGATATACACTCATGTTGCTCTGCCTTCATCCTACTAAGCATGTCTGTTACTGTATTTAGTTCTGAGGGGCTATAAATCACATTGATTGACACTGTGTGTTGTATTACCAGTTCTCATGCTGTCACAGCTAGCATACAGGCCACTTAGAGATTGTTTAGGCTAAATATTGATACTACCTCAGTCAAGAAGGAAGGATCATTCCAATGACTCATCCTTTTTTGTAGAAATCCAGAAAGGATGAATCCACACAATGGATTACATTCTGACACCCTCCTAAGCCTAGTAAATGCCACCAACAATTTAGTAACTTCTTATTTCTTCCTGTTGTCTGTCACTACTTTCAGGGTCCTTTCTATACAAATTTGGCTTAAGGCCCATAACCACTGAACCAGAGTCAGCTTTTCCTCGACATTTAACTGCAGCCTCCTCTCTGAGGCCGACAAAGCATCCTGGACCTTGAGGTCCTCAGAAAATGCTTTGCAAGCTAGATATGATGCATCTTTGGGGATGATCTATCTGGTAACCTCTAGTATGAAGGGGACTCTACAATTTCAGCTGATCTGTTTTGTTTGCTATTGTAACTCCTTAATTAGAAATGAGAGAATTTAAATCAAGTGATCAAGGGATAGCAAGTGTTAACACTGGACTGGTTTGAGTTGCCATTGGATTCTCCATGTGAAGATTTGCATGGGGGACCATTAAGATGATGGAGACCATTAAGCCCCGTGCTATCAGAAATTCCCTGACCAGGCATATTCTGTTTTGAGAAGTGCAGAAAATACTTTAAGTTAGTTTCCACCTTGTATTGAGGAAGGAAGACCCTCTGGAATGGAGTGTCCAGAAGAGATCATAGAAAACTTCTGTTTAGGATGGCACCAGGGGTGACTTTTGCAGGTTGAGAATAAACCACAAGTGATTCTGCAGATGTCCATTGAAGGCTAGGGGCTGGATTATTTTCTTTGTGAATTTTTTTGGAAATATCTCTCCCTCCACAAATCTACCTTCTCTATCACCTCATCCAACAACACCACAATTAATGTAGAACCCCATACAAAATTCCTAGGGGCCATCATCAATGACCAACTTGAATTTGACCTTCATGTCAACCATTGCATTAAGAAAACCCATCAAACACTAGGACTACTCTACAGAAATAACAAGTTCCTTACTAAAGACTCTAGAGTCACACTTGCACATGCTTATCTTCACCCCAGCCTCCTTTATGGCTCACAAATGTTAACTAACCTACAGACTTCTCTATGAGCCAAACTCTAAAGGTCCTATAACAAGATTGCACAGTTTGCTGCTAATCAGTTCCCTAACTCACATCACTGTCTTTCACTCTCTCCCTTAAACTGGCTTGAGCTCCCCCATCAACTACTAATCTCTCCACTATCCATTATTCATTCTATTCTGTACAAACCTACCACCTGCCCTAGCATCTCGTTTCTGGTCACTCTCTGTACTCCAGATAGAACCCTAAGGTTCATAGGTTCATACTAGGCTATCTGCCCTGGGGCAATTAAAAGCCTAGCCCGATTCTGTATGGCTTACGCCACTCCTTGATTTGAATATACTGTACCCTTTTTAAGGTTTAGTTTACTGTGCCTCTGTCTAATAGTGACACGGGAGTAATCCCTGGGACAAACCTACGATCCCCCATCCACTTATCGAGATTCTTCTTGAAGAGATTCAGTGAGGTGCTCTGCCTCACATGAACTGGAATTCTATTCCAGAGCAAAGGGAGCCTCTGGGTTATGAACCTGTCCCTCCAGCAAGTTCTATTTATTTCTGTGCTGAGGTTCAAGTCCCTCGAGCGTGTGGCTCTAAGGGATTTAGATTTACTGAGGTGGAGCATGTCCATTAATTCTGGATTTGACATAGCTTTGTATGTCAGGCATAGATCGCCTCGAAGTAGGCGGTATGCAACTGAGTAGAGCTGGAGTTTTTTTAACCGAGCAGCATATGGCATCTGTTTGAGACCCTTGATCCTCTTGGTGAGATACTTTTGGGGTCTTTCTAATTGCTGCAGGTGTCGGGTAAGGTACATCCCAAAAGGGGCATTGTGTTCTATGATGGGCCTGATGAGGGATGAATAAAGGGGCACAATTACCTCTGTTGATCTAGATGTGAAACCCTTCGTGATGAGGTGGGCTATGTAGAAGGTCTTTCTAACCACTTTGGCAATGTGGTTTTCAAAGGAGAGATTGCTATCAATTTGGGTCCCCAGGTCCCTAATAACTTTCTCTATAGTTAATGGGTTTCCGCCTATGTGGTAATTTGTGGGCACATTGTTTTTGCCAAAGGGTATGACTATACATTTTTTGGCATTTAGCTTTAAACCATGGCGCTGGCACCAGTTATCTGTCTCTGTGAGACCTTTTTGAAGGATGTTTGTGTCAACTGGAGAGTTGATTATTGCACCCAGTTTGCAGTCATCTGCGAACTTGGTGAGCCATAGTCCTCCCACGTTTGCCTGTACCTCGGAAAAGTATATACCGAACAAGAGTGGTCCCAGGACAGAACCCTGTGGGACGCCACTTGTGACCGGTTTCGAGTCTGACATGGCTCCAGCAACTCTCACTCTGTGGGTTCTGTCTTTGAGCCAGTTTGCGACCCATCTTGTGACATAGGGGTTTATATTTAAGCTAGATAGCTTATCTATGATGCCTGAGTGGGGTATTGTGTCAAATGCCTTTGCAAGGTCCAGATAGGCTGTGTGGACTACCTTCCCTTCATCTATGGCTTTGGTGACTGTTTCAAAGAAGTCAACCAGGTTCAAAAGGCAGGATCTGCCCTTGATAAAGCCGAACTGGGTAGGATCTAGTGTCTGTAGATCCCCAATGTCTTTGTTTATGAGCTCCATGATGATCCTCTCCATAGCCTTGCAGACTAAGCTAGATAGGCTTATGGGGCGATAGTTTACAGGGTCCGTAGAGGCTCCAACTTTGTGGAGTAGGACCACTGTTGCTGTACGCCATTCTGTGGGCACATATCCTGTAGTGAGGCTGAGATTGTATAGCTGTTTCATTTGAGGGATTAGTTCCTCTTGTAGTTCATGTAGGATGCAACCTGGGACGCCATCTGGTCCCACGGAAGCAGTGTTTTTTGCTTTGGAGAGGGCAGCCCTCACCTGAGCATCTGAGATGTTTGGGAGGCAGCCCTCTCCCGGGATAGATACTTGCTCTTTTGGGGGAGAGAGGGTGGAGAAGTTTGCACTGAACCTGTCTGCCAGGATATTGGCGATGTCTGTGGGTTCAGTGTATTTTTTGTCGTTTAGAATCAACTCAGAACAAGTCTGGGAGTTGCATCCCAGGTTTCTAACATAACTGAAAAAAGCCTTATGATTGTCTTTGGTGTCCTGTGCAATTTTTCTCTCGAAGCTGGCCTTGGAGGATTTTATAAGGGATCGTAATTTTTTGCTAGTACTGATCAGAGATGCCTTCCCTATTAGGGATTTTGCTCTATCATGTAGTAGCTTCCTCCTTCTGTTGTACAGTTTATTTATGGCAGGGGTCCACCAGACTGGACACCTGCCTTTGGATGATTGGGTCTTGGTTTTGTTTGGGATAGCATGATCCATGCATTCCTGGAAATGTCCGTAGAATGCATTTATATAGGATTCTGCAACTTGGGCTGTAGTTTCCACTGGCCCTGGGGCCTTGAAGGATTCCACTTCAGTTTTGAGAAGTGAGAAGTTTGCTTTTGAGAAGTTTTTCACTGTGGTTTTCTGGGCTGGGGGTGGGGTCGGGATGTGGACATCCAGTGAAATTAATTTATGGTCTGATCTTACCAATGAGGGATATACTTCTGGTGTGGAGCATGTTGGTAATGATCAGGTCTAGTATGTTGTCCCCTCTTCTGGGAGTGGTGACTAGTTGTTCCATAGCATTTGAGTTTATAATTTCCAGGAATCTTTGGGCTAAGGTGCTGGGGCTTGAGTAGTGCTCCCAGTCAATGTTTGGGTAGTTGAAGTCGCCCAATATAATGGTGATCGGAGAGATCTTCATGTTCTCCAATGTTTTCAGGAAAGCTGAATGGGATTCCTGACTTTGAGAGGGTGGTCTGTAGGATGCTATAAACTGAAAAGTATTTGCACATGGATGGTCTCCGATACTTTGTGCAATGCCACTAACCTGGAGGTGTGGATATCCTTGATAAATATGGAAACTCCCCCTCCTTTTGTGGTTTGGTCCGGGTTTTGGGGCCAAAAAGCATGATACGAGGTATAGCCTGGTAGTGCTGGGGTGCTCTCTGGAGCCTTTAACCAAGTTTCTGTCACTGCACAGATATCAATGTTCTCCATACTGAGGAGAGCTTCAAGTGCATGCATCTTGAGGTTAAGACTTCTGGCGTTTAGCAGCATTACCCTTAGTTTCTTGTTCTAAGGAGCTCTAACCTACAACACCTTTAAATCTTTAAGCCCAAAATAACTTTGGCCAAAACTTATATAGTTACTACCCTACCCAAAACAGGAACAAGCTTCCCCCTGACATCAGAAATATAACAACAACACATTAATGCAAAAAGGCTCTTAAACAATATCTTCTTGAAAACTCATATTTTAACTGTAACTCCTAGCCAGTCTTTAACAACACTGACTTTACTTTCCTAAGCTGTACTGATGCAGTTCTTTGTCAGTTTCCCTTTACTGTCTTGCTCTGACTGTACTGAGTCTCCTTTAAAAAAAATTCTCTTTCTGTTCATTGTTTTACACTGACTTGAATTTCTAGCCTTCCCATAGATACTGCCACGGCTGTGCTTGCTAGCATGTTAGTGACCATTCCTAACCATTATTTAAGGGTTCCCCCCTCCCATCAAATACCTACATCAGTTAAGAAGAATCGCCCAGAAAATACTGGGGACCCAGTAAAGAAGTTTGAGAGAACCATAGCCTGAAAGTAGTTAATACCATTCATAACCATTATTTAAAGGTCCCCCCCCATCAAATACCTACATCAGTTAAGAAGAATCGCCCAGAAAATGCTGTGGACCCAGCAAAAACGTTTGAGAGAAACATAGCCTGAAAGTAGTGAATTTCTAGTGCACTTTACATAGTATACTCCCTTAAGGACAGCTGACTGACTTTAGTGTGGTCAAACGCTGCATCACAGATTAGCAGCAGGCATCACCCCCCATATATCGGTTACCTTCTTAGTTATACTGCACTCCTTTTCCTCTATAATCTAGAGTGCAACTTTGCCTCTTCCTACCCATCCTGCCCACACTCCAGTTCCCTGAATTGCACAACACATCTCTGATATACTGACAATTTTGTTTCAATTTAGTCTAAGGTTACTTAACTGCCACATAACTACCTTCCACCCATATAGGATACATATTGCAGTAATAGGCTCTCTTTCACATAACACTGATAGTCTCACTCTCCAGTGTCTTGGACTACTGGCTATGGCCCGTTCCGTTCTCTACGCTCACTCCAATCCCTTACCCTACCCCTATTCCCACCCACCCCCACATCAATTACATTTATAGTTAGACACCACACCCTCTATCAGTTCTCAACCACCCAATTAGAGTTTCACACCACACATATCACTTACAAACCAACACCCTTTACCACACCCTTACTATCACTCATTATTAGTATATCAAACCCACTTACTTTAAGATACTACCCTTAAACACTCTTCACCAAACATGATGAACTATAAACAATAGTCCCACTTAATAAAAGCACTACTCTACCTATGTATTATCATCACCTTTCCCCTGCTCTATTACCACACTCCACTACATATCAGTACTCCCCACAATGGCAAATCAAACCTCTATCCACTCCCCTGAAACTTTGTTACTTCCCTATCACACTACTAGACCTCACCTCCTCTAGCTCACTCTCTTACTCCCACTATAAACTGTCAGTCAGAACTAACCCTCACTCCTCAGTAAAACGTACTAAATTACTACACAAACTAACTGAACTGTATCTTCACCTACTCCACAAACTCATTCGCTGTGGTGACATTCACGCTAATCCAGGGCCTACCACAACACCATACATGTACTCTAATCAGCCAAACCCCCTATACTATAGACCTACCTCCTCTCTCCTCTTCATTTACATAAATGCAAGAAGTATACTTATCAAAATCCAGGACCTTCATGCCCTTCTAGCTGTATATAAACCAGAAATAGCAGTGCTAACTGAAACATGGCTTAAACTAGAACACCATAATAATGAGGTTACAGCCCCTGGCTATAACATAATACGCAGAGATAGAGTAGAGAAAAAGGGAGATGGCATAGTGATATTGTTCAAAAATCATCTCACCATTGAACAAATTGATTATAACATCCAAGAAATCAGAGATGTTGAACTAATCCTTGCCAAATTAAAACTAAGCTCAAACAAACATATCATTATTGCAGGTGGCAAAATTACACCAGGCAATAACGCTACTATAATGGAAAACCTGCTAAACTGGATCTCAAACTCCATGCTACAAGAAACTGTACTACCAGGTGACTTTAATATTGACTGGCTGAACTGCTCTAGCCACACTCCAACTACCCACATTAACCTCCATAGATTTACCCAAATTATATCCAGATAAAACTTCAAAACGCGAATCCGTCTTAGACTGGATTCTGTTATCTGACCCCACTCTAGCATGGAACTCTGGCTGTCTACCTGACAGTCTAAGTGATCATCAACCAACTACCTAATTCGGAACAAACCCCATTACATAAGCCAACCCAACCTCAGAGTAATACGTAACAAAAAGACCTTTAAAGCAACTGACTTCATCAATTCACTACAAAGCTGTAATTGGACACCCCTAAAACTACTATCTCTAGATGATGCCATACAGTACTTTAACTCCACTTTATAATACTAAAAGCTAGCTATGCTCCATGGTTAAATAAAGATACTAAGACTACAGTGAAAGAGAGGGATCAGGCCTGGAGTCAATGTCAAAAGACAAAACCAGTAATCTGAGGCAAACCTACCAAGAACTTCGAAACAAATCCAAAAAACAAATCAAACTGGACAAAAGTAACTACTACAAAAACATGCAGGAAAAATATGCCAACAACCTTAAGAAATTTGGGGCTACAATAAATGGCATAATACACCCAGGTAAAGCCACCACCCTAACCCCAGTACTACCAAACAACCATGACAACATTCCCACACAATTTCACAAGTTGTTTACCGAAACAGTCCAAGCCCTTACAAATGCCCTCAATACAACTAGCAGCCCTATACCAGGTGCTAGCAAAACCCACCCTACTACTCAAAACAATACCACCAACTTTTCCCTACACCCTGAATCCACTAAAGTTATTTCAAAGCTCCTTAAGAAACTCAAACCAACCACACTAGCTGCTGACACCTTACCAGCCAAATTCCTTCAGATAGCAGCAAACGCTATAGCCTATCCTGTGTCCATCCTCATAAACAGGTCACTTGCAGAATTCAAAGTTCCCACCCTGTGGAAAACATCACACATTATTCCACTGCACAAAGGGAGCAACTCCTTAGAACTCACCAACTACTGCCCAATCGCAATACTCTCACCTCTATCCAATATATTAGAGAGAGTTGTACATTCCCAACTACTTCTGTACCTCTTACAAAACAACTTAGTCTCCAAAACCCAGCATGGCTTTAGACCATCCCACAACACCATCACAGCATTACTATCATTTACTTATATAGTTAACCACAATAGAAACAAGGGACTATTTGTATCTTCCATTTTCTTAGACTTATCTAAAGCCTTTGACATGGTAGACCATAATATTCTTCTCCAAACTTTATCTACCCTAAGCCTCAGCCCCTCCACTATATCATGGTTTACTAGCTACTTATCTGGTCAACAGTAGGCAGTCCTATGGCATGACCAGCTGTCCCCCTGCTACCAGTATCCATAGGTGTCCCTCAAGGATCCATCCTTGGCCCACTGTTGTTTTCACTATTAACCAACCAAATCAATTCCTCCTCATTCGCAGCATCAGTGGTACAATATGCAGATGACACCACCCTTATAAGTGCCACCTCCACCTTAAAGGAACTGCAAATCCTCACCCAAAACAATTTTACTCTAGCCGAAACATGGTTCACAAACATCAAACTTATTTTTAATCCCAAAAAAAACTAAATTAATTATTTTCGGCCCAGGTCATGCTCCCCCCCTCAACAGCACTTTCACCATTCACTCCAAAGATAACATTCAAATCACTCCAACTGCACATACTAAACTGTCAGGTGTAGAAATAGACAATAACCTCAAATTTGACATCCATATAGCACAAACCATTAAGAAAGTTAATAAAAAACTAGGACTTCTCTATAGGAACAGACATTTTATAACTAAACAAACCAAAGCTACTATTGCAAGAACTCATCTCTTATTCATCCATCTCTATGCCTCTCCCATCCTTACTAATCTCTGCCAGAGTGATCTGAACAAAATCGAATCTTGTTATAACACAATAGCCAAGTTTGCTACTGAAACCTCATGCAAATCCCACCACTGTCTCGCCCTTAACCAACTCAATTGGCTCAAGCTACCTCAACTACTTCTGTTTAGTCAACTCACAATAGCCCATAATCTCTTCTACCTTTCAGAAAAAACCCTGCACTTCAAAATATAATTAACCCCCACATCCCTTCCAGAGCCTTACGATCTAGTTCTCAGAACCGTTATCAGACACAAAAATGATGCTGGCAAATCTCTCTTTGCCTGCACTATTGCCAAAATCTGGAACTCACTACCTAGCCAAATAACCTCCACTATTCAGTTTAAGAAACTCCTGAGAACCCACTTCTCAAACAATTGTCTTTGTTCATGCTACTCCCCAGGTTAATTTGCACCAATACCATGTTCAAGGATTCTACTAAATGTCCCATAATTCCTTTCACTGTAAAGCTTAATAATCACTGGTTATTTTTGTAACAAAATATTGAGAGTACTCATAATTTAGAAAGAGAAAAAAAAATTTTCTTGTGTGTTTATATTTTATATTCTATATAAACCCTACCACTAGAATGCTGTATGCTGACTTTACTAAAGGAATTGTTAATCTATACATAACATATGTTTCTATGTAACCTATATCTCTGTATGATATTCTTGTGTAATTTCTTTATGATATACTATTGGAGATTTTCTCCCCGGGCCTCAGCTGAAAATGGATATGTGTCCAGTCGGACCTTCCCGGTTAACAAATGTAAAATAAAATAAAAATAAAATAAAATTTAATAGTGTAACTTGTAAATAACTGATGTACTGTTTCAAGTAACTGCTCTGTGACATAGCTTGCCTCAAAATAACCAGGACACTGCTCCAACTCACAGTACTCATAGTGTAAAATGTACAAAAGCTTACTACTGCTTCTAGCAAACATATACTATGTTACTGACTGTATTTTATTCATTTATTTGTAATTATGTATTTTATACATTTACATGTACTTTTTGTTATTGTTTGTCTGTTACTAATTGTATGTCCTATTGTGGAACTTTTCTCCCCAGGCCTCCGCTGAAAAAGGGCTTTTGCTCAGTCGGACACTCCAAGTCAACAAGTGTTAAATAAATAATAAATAAAACAAAAAAATAAATAAATGAGACAATTGTCTGGGTAAGGAAAAATGCCCATTCTTTGCAGTCTGCAATAAGCCTTAGCTGGGACTAGACTCTTAGTGAGCATTCTTGGTGCAGTAGCCAGCTCAAAGGGCAGTAAAGTAAATTGAAAGTGCTATCATCCAGCAAAGCCTATGAAGCAGCAGCTGTGCTCTTTGTGGATGAACAGGTTCAGATAGGCACCTTAGAAATCTGGCCTGACCAACTGGGTACCTGGCCCTAGCAGGGATAAGAGGCTCTGCAGCATAAGCATCTATATGCATGCATATAAAATATGCCTTCACACTCAAAGTGAAGTAGTAGGCTAGCTGTCCTTATCGGCCATTTTAAACCTGGCCAATTTCCCTTTTCATGCTCAAAATAACCCATCCCATTTTGTTATAGATTGGCCTTACCCTTCTGTTCTGGGAACTAAAAACAATCTGGAGTAAAAGTCCTTGCTTGAAGGTGACTGGGGACCTCTTTTAATAATCTTTGACAGAATGGGAAGAGCCAGCTCATCCTGTTTTTTGGGGACCTGAAGGACCTCTGACTGGTGGAATTTGCTTGCCCACTGAAAGTCTGTACCCTTCTTTGATAATTATTAGAACCAATGAGTGTCTTGTAATGCTTTCCCATATGGGAAGTGATAAGTAAATGCAAGATATTTGAACATAAAGCATTAATGATTTGTTTGTAAACAATGCAGGACATGCTACTATATTGATACAGTGTACTGGTGGTGCTACTATATCATTACAGTGTATGGGCGGTGCTGCTATAGTGATACAGTGTACGAGCGGTGCTAGAGCTCAGTGCAGTACTGAAAAGATTATGTTCCTTTAAGGCACTGGTGAGGATTATGACCATATATGTAATCATATAATCAAGGAGAGGAATTTCTGTACCTTCTAATACAACCACTGTCCTCAGCATGGTAGGGCAAGATTGAGGATGAAAGGAAATGCTCACTGCCTTGATTGGATATTCAAAGGAAGACACATACAGTTTATATGACTCCTCATATATTTTAAAACTGCAAATATTATGAAAATGATTAGATGGTAATGGTAATTTGAGTATATTTTATTGTTCTTATAGGGACATCTAAGACAACAAGCACCAACCAAAAGTTAACTAAATCTGTTTGGGGGAATTATTATTATAGCTGATGTGAAACTTTGGAAAAAGTGTGCACCGCACTTTGTAATGTAGTCTTTTTTTTCCTCATCTCACAAAGATGAAGATGACAGATACAAGTAAAATACAAAATTATATAAATAAATGGTTAGGAGTATTGAGTATAAAGAGGGAACAGAAAAGGAGATGATATATTGATAAAGGAAGGGGTAAGATGGATAATATGCTGAGTTAGTAAGGATTCTCAGAGATCATGAATCATGCTTGGATAAGCAACTAATATCTTTTTGTGGACCAAATACTAAAACTCTCCACTTAAAGCAGGCGGGATATAAGATAATATTTGCAGTAGTTCTCAGTATGATCCTGAAGCAAGAAACAGACAGGTTATATGAAAAATATTGAAAGAATTCAACAAAAATGCAGACTGGAAGTGATGAGAGTAATGAGGAACCTGGAATTGAAGAATGTCTGGGGAGGGACAACAGAGGGGAGGGAGGATTCATGTTCTCAAAAATGAATTTAAGCAAACTAGTCATTTAGACAGATTCTTTACAAACAGGACCACTCTACCAGAGATGGAAGAAGTATTGATTCCAGGTAGGCAGTTTCATATCACAGTATGGTAATTATATATTGGGTAAAGTGGGAACAAGGGAGACAGAGATGGAGGTTGGATTCAGGAACATTAAGAGATAAATAAAAGACAAGGTGAAATGTATGACTAAACAGCCACTTACTGAAAATGGGGGGAGGGGGGTGAGCAAGTGGGACTTTGGTAATAGACTACGGCCAGGGCAGTCTGGTGAAGGAGAATAATTCCATATACCAGGGCATAGAGAAAATCCAAAAGGACTGAGGTTCAGAACTTGGAAAGAGTAAAAGTCATATGAGAAAGCTCCAAACAGACTTGAGAAGAGAATGGGTAGACAGGGAGCTCGGACAACAAGAGTACTGTTTCTGAAAGAAATACAAATAAGTTCATAGGTGTACACTAGGCTAATGACCACAAGGGCCTTTATAAGCCTAGCCATGCAACCCAAATATGTCCCACACATTATATGTTTTAGACATTAATATAAGGGCTGATTTTTGGTTACAACATGATTTACTGACTGCCTCTGTCCATCAGAGATGTGGGTGCCAGACCAGGGGTGAGTTTTCGATTTCCCATCCAATGGTCCAAGTTACAGTTATTGGTTTAGGGAGGGACTTTGTTTGACATGGATGAGGAGCCTGTTCCAGAGAAAGGGAATTTTCTCAGAATTGATGGGGAATTGGGGTAGAAGGAAGGCTAGAGGGTGGACAAGGGAGGAAATAAATTTGAAAATGTTAATGTGGAAAATAAAGGGTTAGGAAAAATAGTATGGATCATAAATATTAGGTGTGACACTAGAGAGAGAGAGAGAGTTAGGAATAAAAAGGTCATTCTGGAAGCTTTAAATAGTTTATAGGGGGATAATATTGATGGAGGTCTAACTTTAAACAAGATAAATGATAACAATTATTGCAGACAAAGATAGACCTGAACAAGAGAATTGAAACAGGGGAACTGTTAGCATCCGGCAAGCAAATGAAATGTGGCAAGGCAGGAGGACCAGACAGATACAATATAGAACTTTACAAAATAGTGGTTACTGAAATTATAAACCCAGTGATGGAGATATTCAGTGATATGCAGGTCAAGGTATTCTGCTTGCCTCTGTGACTGAACTAATTATGACTGTGTTGGGTAGGGAGAAGGAGGAACAAAATGACCCAGGGAACTTTAGGCGCATATCTTTCTGCAATATGCATGCAAACACTTTTGAAGTGAAATAATACCACAAGTGGTCAAGCCCCAGCAGCTAGGTTTTGTTTAGAAGAGGTCATTAGAAGACTATTGGAGATTCATAGTGAATTTTTAGGAGTTGTTTTACTGGATATTTATTTAAGTCATCAAAAGTACACATCATGGTGAAAGGAGAATGGGTCTATATTAGATAAACGGAAGTTTATCTTACCGAACACTGACATTATCGAAAATCCCGGAACTCGAAACTGCAATTGTGGGGGGCTGTGTGTGCCCCCCACACCCCCCGCTAAATATATATTCCAACTCCGAGCTCGAACTATAGTGAGGAAAGGGCAAAGATTCCCATATTCACTGTACTGCGATCTCACAATTCTGGTTTTGGGTTCTGGGATTTTCGCTCATGTTAGGGTTCTGTAAGATAAACTTTTGTTTATCTAATATAGACCCAGGAGAATAATAGGAGGAAGTAAGACTAGAAAGAGGGATGGAGCAGGGGTACCTATTATCCCCACGCTTGTTCCTAATTGTCATGGAGACTTTAGTTCAAAGCGCGAGATGATGATAATAGGAAAGTGAGGGGAGTAAGAACTGCTCATTTTCTGATGCTGATGACTGTATTCTGTTGTTAAAGTATGTACAGGTTATATAACTACAACTACTTCAGATGTTTTACGATATTGGGTTTGGCATCAGGTTTTACACTTCACCCAGAAATCAGTGATGATGATCTTGATAAGACAGGCCATGCAAACGTTTTCCTTATTTAATCTTACTAGTGGGTACTTAATGGAACCCATTGAGTGAACATTTTCAGAGCCGTCCTTCATATAGTGTGACTCATTACCATCTCTGTAGGGGGGATTTTGGTCTATACATGCCACAGCTACTTTTCAAAGCTTAACTGACTTATTGGTAAAAGTGAAGGAAAATTAAACCATGGCTTTGTTTTCCAATATAGTGTTAGAACAGGTGCACAGCATATGGCAGAAGAATTAGCTATTTTTTTCTTAATCAAGTTAAAAATCTGAAAGAAAAAATGTGAATCTATTTAACACAATGTTTTTGTGTCTGTTGTAGGGAACCAGTAGTTATTTCCAAAATGAACTATTATACAGCATATATTTCACTGCCATGCTCACCCTGCACTATTAGAAGGAAAATTAGGGCAATTACTGAATTAATGAGTAATTGTTGTATGTTTATACCTCTCTTTACCCTGTTGAGGGTACCCACTACTTATCTGCATAGAACAAATATCAACAGAATAATTTGGATACCTAAGCAGGACAGCATTTTGTTTTTTAGGCAAAGCAAAGATTATGCAACCCTCTAGTCCATTCTTATTATATACTGATGTCTCTTGTTCTCAGCTGGAGTGCATGACCACCTGGACATCTGGATGATAGGAACACACTATATTTTTCATAAGAAGGAGGTTACATGATAAAGGAAAACACCATTTAGCACAGAAAAAGAAGCTTTCCATTCAAGTAGACTACTTGAGTCCTTGTGGTACTATCTTTGGGTGCACAAATGTACACCTTTAACAGATCATGACCCTTTGAAATGAGTACCTTTCCATCAAGGGCAAACCCATGAGAATTATGACATAGCACCTCACTCTCTGGGATTATTGTTTCACAAACACTAAGCAGTCCAAGCAAGATAATGCTGACACACTTTTTTTGCATTTTCTTACTTTCGGAATTGAGTATGACCTAACAGTGTAACTAGCTGCAGCAGATGAGGACTTGCAGAAGATATGTGTGGTAGGACTCATTAAATAAAAGCAGCAGCTGTATAGGTACTGATGCTGTTGGCACTTGCAGTAGGTGATGTATCAGAAAAGGAACTTTTTAGCTGTTTCTTCTAATCACTTTAGAATGCAACACAACATGTTATCTAGTTCTGAAGTTTGAACTGTTTGCCTGCAGAAATCAAAGACAAATCATTAGTAGGGGAACTTGTTTACAGGGTAAATTAAACCTATTTAATGAGCCTAAGTGCTTTTGTGCTGTAGATACAACATTGATATAGCTGCAGTTATTGCTACTTGGTTTGCATGCTTTTAACCTCCTAGTCACAGAAACATTGCTTGTACATGGGTTCTGTGCTATTACTTTGTAAGTTTTTGTCGTCGTTCTGTTAAAATTGCTGTTAGCTGCTGTCATTTCATATTTGCTGAATGGTCCCAAAGGTAAAAATGAGACTCAAATGAATGATTTTCAACTAAAATTGACTCACAAGTGGATTACCTCCTAGCTGGCTGAAGTGTAACTGAAGCTATTATAAAAGGCTGTGCTATGGTTGCTGAACACAATGTGTCTGTTGCTATTATTCTTTAAATTACATAATGCAAGATAAATGTGCAAGGTACTGTACATTGTAAGAATGTTACAAAGTTGCTCTTCATAAAGGATACAGTTAATCTGCACAACATTTATTTTATAGGAAGTCCTTACATGAAATGATCATCTGGCACTTATTATAAAAACTGCAGTTGTCACACAAAATGTGCAATCCGGATGATTTTGTTGAAACGCTCCAAATCCTCCGGAACATATTTAATAATTAAATAATTATATTTATAGAGTAGTGTTGGCAACAACTGGAGGTGGATTTTCTGGGAACTTTTAACATTAACCTACGAAATGTTGTTATGTCAAGATAGGTCTGTTTCATTAAAGTAGCATGTAAGACATGAATTTTTCAGAATTTTTCAAAACCTTTAATATTAACTTCGAAATTATTAAGCTGTGGTTGTTTGACTAAAATACAATGTAGTGTAGTTTGCCACCGGTTTTCTTGGGGATAACAATGTACATTCGTTTCAAGAGTTTTATTTGAACAGATGTATTTTCCTGTGACATACTGTTCACAGATCCTGGTGCCATCTCTGCTCTTTCTTCTTCCTTTTTATGGCTCAATACACTGTTACTTGGTGAGAAGCAGTCCTGTATTCCAGCATAATAGTTTTACTTTTAAGAGTTTAATGCTGTAGAACAGTAAATGGTAAGAACTTGTGTGTTTTTATAGATACAGAATGCAGGTTCATTACTTCAGCTTTAACTTCCGATGTCTAGGTTAATGCTAGCTCTTAATTTCAGTGTCTTGATGCAGTTCTTTGCTATTACTTTCCATATTGTCTTTGGTAGAATATAATGTTCTTTATTCAGTCAACAAATATTAGACTTTGTAAATTTGTCTAACTTTTGATGTATTCAAGTCTTGAACCTTCAAATAAACAACATTGCATTGTCCATACTCCATATTCTGTCTAGCTTACCTTAGTCTGTATATGCTAAGTCCTACCTATAATAACTGATGTGCAGGCATTGAGTACCACAGATTTAAAGGACTGATCCTATTGTTTTATTAAGGAAAAACAAGGACCAAAGTTCAAAATTGACTAGCTTAGGAAAGCTCGAGAATGTAATATGATTGTGTACTATATTAGTCATAATGCAGTAAAGTGAAGGTGTATCCAGATCTAAACAGTTATACTAAAAGTGAATGGAAATGTGGTGAAACTTCCTAATTATGATTATTCATTTAACATTGCTCAAAATGTTAAAAGTGGCTGTGTCAAACTTGTCTTGTCTATTCAGTCACTGTAGGTATTCAGCTAAACATTTTTCAGACCTTAGAGTTGGTAACATCAGTGATCTCACATTTTTTCTCTTCTCATGGTTTCTTCTTTTACATGCTACTGAAAGTGCTTTGGGAAGATACATTTGTGTAAGAACTGCCCATAACAGAAGAGGTCCTACTGATCATTGACTGTTGGGTTATCTCACCAAATAATCTGGACATCTGGCAAGGGTACCAATGCCAAAACTTACCACTGAGCCATATTTTCGATGTATGACCTAAGCCCCCGGGTGTTAGTCCACTTAAGCAGACATATGAATGTAAAACCTTGCACTGTCTCAGACACGAACTCTGTACATATCTGAGGATACTAGAGTAGTTGGACAGCAAAGAGAAGAGAAAACAGAAAGTGGCTCCCTCTTAGACTATGAAAAGAGGTAAGAAAAGATAAAGTGAGATGGCAGGGTGGGAAGGAATACTTCTACATTGATCAGTAGGACATCTACTGTTATGGTACATTCTTCACACAACTGTACTACATCATCACTTTTGCAGTATTCCAAACTGTTGGGCAATTCCTAGAGCTTAACAAGTGTAAAGGGTGGCTGGATGACAGACAGGAGAGCTGTCAAGAAATCCAGGGAAGACTGATATGGCAAAGGAAGTACTGAAAGTAAGAAAAGCAGCTGCTCTGTAATATTTGGTAAAAATATCTACAGGTGACCAAGTTTCTGCTTTTAAGATGGCTGTTAAGTCTAAACCTTTGTAAAGGGCTCCAAAAGCGGCCAATTAGGTTGCACTTTTACTGGTAAGGCAAACATTTTCCATGGTGAGTCTAACACAATGAACTGGGTTTAGAACTCTTGTTACCAATACTTTGTCTAGAAACTGACTTGCCAAGTTTGGCTTCTTAAAAAGAAACAATTGGTCAGTCTAACAGATAGGCTTTGTTTTCTTGAAGTTCAATCTGAGTTGCCTGTGAACATGCAGGGAGTAGAATATTCTCTCCCCCTTATTTGGAGATTAGGGAACAATGTTGGAAGATTGATAGCTTGATTGAATGATAACCTATTGACCATTTCAGGCATAAATGAGGGGATGACCCTCAAAGACACACAGTCCTTATGAAAAATAAGGATGGGAGGTTGTCACCAGGGCTGGCAGCTCAGAAACTCTTCTAGCTAAAGTATGAGCTGTCATAAGCATGGTTCTCCAAGTACATAATTTGAGAGAGGCAGAAGCTGTTCAAAAAGGGGGAGAAAGAGATTTTTTCAAGACAATAGCTGAGGTCGCAAGAAGGTGTAAAAGCTTTCCTATGTGGTTTTAGGTGGAGTACACCTTTTAGAAACTGTTTTACCTCCAGCCTGGACGGAAGAGGAGTGTATAGCGGTAAACATGCAGAAATGGTTGAGAGGTGTGTCTTGATCCAAGAGTATATCAGATAAACTTTTAATAGTTCACACAAATAATACAGGATAGTGGGAACATCTGTTTGTACAGGGTCCTGTTCATGAACATTATACCAAATCAAAAATGTTTTCCATTTAGATATATACGATTTTGTGATAGTAGATATCCTTGTTTCCTGAAGAACCTATAACATGTCTCTAGAAAATTATTGTCTGAAAGGGATCAGAATCCTATCACCAACAGTGTTAAGTTTAGAGATGAGAGGCTGGGGTGAAGAAGTCAGCCCTTGTGCTATGTGAGGAAGTCCACTGTGTTAGGTAATATTTGGTGATGATCCCTGGTTAGATGGTAGAGAAGATGGAACTAGTGTTGGCTTGGCAAAAAAGAGTTACCAGTAAGATCATTGGTTTGTCTCTATTGATCTTCAGAAATAGGGAGAAGTGGAAGAGGAGGGATGGCATAAAGGAACCACCTTTTCCAAGAAAAGGACATGGCATTTATTCTCCATGCCTGATGAAAAGGAGTCCTTGAGCAAATTAGAGAAGCTGTATGTTGAATTTGGAGGCAAATAAATCTATGCGTGGGATACCTCATCTGTGGACTATGTCTAGGAAGACCTCCCTTTTCAGCATCCATTCATGAGGGTCTTCCCTTGATCTGCTTAGAAAATCTACCAGGGCATTGTCTTGTGAGGGAATGTAAATTAGCTTGGAGGGGCAGGTTTGCTTTTGTGTCCTTTTCCCAAGCAGTAAGACCATATTCCTCCCCTGCTTAAGTTCCACATGCCTGTGATGTTGTCTGTGAAAATTTTAAGGGAGCTCGGGGTCCAGAAGGGGGCAAAGATCTTCACAGCCGGAATTATTGCCTGCATCTCTTTCAGGTTTATGTGGTCTGACTTTTGATCTGGTAGTCATTGGCAATGGACTCTCTGGACCCTATCCATGCTCCCATGCAATACCTGAAGCATTTTTATGTAATTCCTGTTGCAGCATTTGTGCTTTGAAAGACATAGGTTTATCTGTGATATCTGCCACTGAATGTGCAGAGGGTGATAATGCTGAGATCAGGTAGATTTCAGATGCCATGGAAATTTTCTCATATGGAGAAAATTAGTTCAGTTGTGACCATGAATCCAGTGTCATGAGAATTTATCTTGCAGTAAGAACCTAATGAAAATGGCCAAAGAATTCCAAAAGACCAACAAACCAAAAGTGAAGAATTCAAGAGGATACGCTCAGCCACCCATTTAGGATATACCATGGGTCTAAGTAAACAATTCACAATTTATTAATTGAAATAAAAGTTGAGCACACTAGTAAAGAATATGTTGCACTTTTGTCCCTGTAATAGTCAAGACTTCATCAGAACAATTGAGCGTATCCCTTTGGATTCTTCACTTTATTTTAATTGTAATTTATCTTGCAGTGCAAGTCTGAAGGGGTAGAAGAGACTGGAAGTAGATTGAGAGACTCTGTACCTTGACTAAAGGTAGAAAAGCCTGCATGAGGTTGCTGTCTTGTCTGCACCCCAAGAAAACAGGTCTTGAGTGGATGTATTGTTGATACGTCATCTAAGTTTATTTGAAATCCCTGAGTCTTGAAAAATGCTATGACCAGTGCCAAACACTTTGCAAAAACCCTAGGGGCTGTACAAAGTGTAAAAGGCAAAACAGAGAATTGAAAGTGCAACAAACGAGCTGAATATCTCCAAATTACCCAAAGGAAGGATGGATCAGAATGTGAAGGTAGGCACTCTTCACATCTATAGAAACCAGAAAGCCTGCAGAAGGATGAAAGGGAAAAGAGTTTGGTGTGACAGCATTATGAATGAAGGGACCTTGATGAAAGTTTTGAGAAAGGACAGATTCAGTATAGGTCTCCATTGTCCTCCTTTACTTCGTACAAGAAAAGGTGTAGAACAGGGCCTTTCTCCCACATGCTGTTGTGACACAGGTTCTATTTTGCTTTGGTCAAGCAAGTGACTATCTTCCAGGTCATTCTATAACCATGTTGAATAATAAAAATGACCCATTTGTTTGTGGTTATAAGCTTCCAGTTCCCTATAGATGAGGGATGGACTGCTGGGGGGCAAGAAAATAAAGTAATCAGGCTGATTTGCCAGGTAGGTAGGCCTCCAAGATTTTGAGTCATTGCAGAAAGTCAGATGGTAGTGGATTTTGCAAATAAGATGGACATGGCTGTGGTGAATACGTATTTTAACAAGAGGGAGGAGCATAGGGTGACATACAAGAGTGGAGAAAGATGCATACAGGTGGATTTTATATTATGTAGAAGGGCCAGTCTGATGGAGATTGGAGACTGTAAAGTGGTGGCAGGGGAAAGTGTAGTTAGGCAGCATAGGATGGTGGTTTGTAGGATGACATTGGTGATCAAGAAGAGGAGGATGAGTGTGAGGGCAGCACCAAGGATCAAATGGCAGAAATTGAAAAATGGTAATTGTGAGGTGATGTTCAGGGAAGAGTTAAGACAGGCACTGGGTGGCAGTGAAGAGTTACCGAATAGCTGGGTAACTACAGCAGAGCTAGTAAGAGAGATGGCTAGAAAGGTGCTTGGTGTGACATCTGGAAAGAGGAAGGAGGACAAGGAGACCTGGTGATGGAATGAAGAAGTACAGGAGAGTATACAGAGAAAGAGGTTGGCAAAGAAGAAGTGGGACTGACAGAGAGATGAAGAAAGTAGAAAAGAGTATAAGGAGATGAGGTGCATGGCAAAGAGAGAGGTGGTGAAGGCAAAGGATAAGGCTTATGAAGAGTTGTATGAAAGGTTGGACACTAAGGAGGGAGAAAAGGACCTGTACCGATTGGCTAGACAGAGGGACCAAGCTAGTAAAGATGTGCAGCAGGTAAAGGTGATAAAGGATAATGAGGGAAACATACTCACAAGCGAGGAGAGTGTGTTGAGGAGATGGAAAGAGTACTTTGAGCAGCTGATGAATGAAGACAATGAGAGGGAGAGAAGGTTGGATGATGTGGGGGATAGTGAATCAGGCAGTGCAGTGGATTAGGAAGGAGGAAGTAAGGATAGCTATGAAGAGGATGAAGAATGGAAAGGCTGCTGGTCCAGATGACATACCTGTGGAAGCATGGAGGTGTTTAGGTGAAATGGCAGTGGAGTTTTTAGCTAGCTTGTTTAATGAAATTTTGGAAAGTGAGAGGATGCCTGAGTAATGGAGAAAAAGTGTTTTGGTACCTATCTTTAAGAATAAGGGTGATGTGCAGAGCTGCAGTAACTACAGAGGGATAAAATTGATCAGTCACATCTTGAAGTTATGGGAGAGAGTAGTAGAAGCTAGGTTAAGAAGGGAGGTGATGATTATTGATCAGCAGTATGGTTTCATGCCAGGAAAGAGCACTACAGATGCGATGTTTGTTTCCATCTGACAGTGTTGATGGAGAAGTACAGAGAAGGTCAGAAGGAGTTGCATTGTGTCTTTGTGGACTTAGAGAAAGCATATGGCAGGGTGCCTAGAGAGGAGTTGTGGTATTGTATGAGGAAGTCGGGAGTGTCAGAGAAGTATGTAAGAATGGTACAGGATATGTACGAGGGTAGTGTGACAGCAGTGAGATCTGCAGTGGGAGTGATGGATGTGTTTAAGGTGGAGGTGGGATTACATCAAGGATCAGCTCTGAGCCCTTTCTTATTTGCAATGGTGATGGACAGGTTGACAGACGAGATCAGACAGGAGTCCCCGTGGACTATGATGTTTGCAGATGACATTGTGATCTGTAGTGAGAGTAGGGAACAGGTGGAGGAGACCCTGGAGAGGTGGAGATATGCTCTAGAGAGAAGAGACATGAAGGTCAGCAGGACTAAGACAGAATATATGTGTGTGAATGAGAGGGAGGATAGAGGAATTGTGAGGATGCAGGGAGTAGAGATGGTGAAGGTGGATGAGTTTAAATACTTGGGATCAACAGTTCAGAGTAATGGTGAGTGTTGAAGAGAGGTGAAGAAGAGAATACAGGCAGGATGGAGTGGGTGGAGAAGAACGTCAGGAGTAATTTGTGACAGATCAGTACCAGTAAGAGTGAAAGGGAAGGTCTACAAGAGGGTAATGAGACCAGCTATGTTATATGGGTTGGAGACAGTGGCATTGACAAAAAGGCAGGAGTCAGAGCTTGACGTGGCAGAGTTGAAGATGTTAAGATTTACACTGGGAGTGATGAGGATGGACAGGATTAGGAATACGTATATTAGAGGGTCAGCCTAGGTTGGAAGGTTTGGAGACAAAGCCAGAGAGGAAATATTACATTGGTTTGGACATGTGCTGAGGAGGGATGCAGACTATATTGGTAAAAAGATGCTAAGGATGAAGTTGCCAGGTAATAGCAAAAGAGGAAGGCCTAAGATAAGGTTTATGAATGTGGTGAGAGAGGATATGCAGGTGGTTGGTGTGACAGAGCAAGATGCAGAGGACAGCAAGAAATGGAAACAGTTGATCTCCTGTGGCAACCCCAAACGGGAGCAGTCGAAAGAAGAAGTCTAGTTTATCCTGAAATCTTTTTCTAGGCATATTTTTGGCCTTATAACAGTGTCTAGACTCCCTGAGAGAGAAGGATGTGGGTGCTGCATGGTAGTTTCTTTTATATTCTGATACTGAAATGAGGAACATTTGTCTGCAATCCTTCAATATTTTCCCTGTTCTTTTAACCAAGTTGATGCATCAGGGCTAAATAAAAGATCTCTGTTCAATGGAAAATCTAGTAGCTTGGCTTTCATGACCTCAGGGAGGGATTGAGAGCAAAGTCATGCATACCTTTTGATAACAGAACCTGTAATAGCTGCTCTGGATGAAGCTTCCAATGCATCCTAGCTGCATCTGATGCTATGTCTAGCCACCTGTGAATCCCAAACAATATGGCCTGTTGCTTAATGCTTGTCCCTTCCATAGCAACTTATATTTTATTTAGATTTCCCAAATTAGACAGTAAATATTTAGTCATTTGGGTCTGATTGTTCAGGTTTCCAAAAGCGAAAGTGGAAGAACTGTATACCTTTTTTCTCGGTCTTTCCACTGCTCTGTCAACTTTATCAGAGAAAAGGGTTTTAGTATCAGATTAGAGTTGGGAAGGCTTATCATTAAAAATGGAAAACAGAAGGATCTACCAAAGGGTTCTTGTACACTAACTTTTGTTCTTCAGGCACTTTGTAAATCTGTCAGGCCTTTGTGCAGCTGGTGGCTGAGAGTCTGAAGCAGTTGAAGCAGAGACAAAGGCATCCAGAAAACCCTCCCAAGACAGGAGGAACTGGAGCAGATGCAGGAGTGCCTACATCTAATAGGTTATAGTGACATTTTTGCACTCCTCAAATTTGTTTGGATTCCCATTCAAAGTGCGTCATTGTGTTAGAAATGGTTTCTCCAAATGATGGTTCCTTTACTGGAGAATCAGGTGAAAGGGAGTCTTCATCATCATAGAATGGCCTGGAGAGTGGATCTGAGAAGAGTAGGCCAGAGAATGTTGATCAGAATCAGACTTTGCCTCATCATCCTTGGAGGATAATTCAAAATGTGTCTTTTGAATGGTAGCACTAGTAGGAGCAGAGGATACAAAAGATGGTGGTTTGTGGGTCATGATGGCATTAAACAGGGCTTGGGAAATCCATTTACTCCTTTTCCTTGGACATCTGTGGAAAGGAAACATTTTTGGCTTTCTATTTTTTCTTATAAGAGTGACATCCTATTTCACAAGACAAGACGGCTCCAACCCCTAAAGTACCTCTATTATTGACCCAGGTACCTCATCTCTTGGTAATATTTGTGGAATATCTTCTTCAGGTCCTTCATAAATTATTATACATGATTCCCTCTTTTCACCAGCATTAATAAGATCAATCACTTTGTGTACATCAGACTCTATGCCAGACTCCAGCAGGTTCATAGTAGCTGTCACCTGAGAAGGCATCTGATGTGCAGTGAGTTTGTAAAAACATCAGTGCTTATGTCCAAGTCTGACTGGGCAGGCATAAATGGGTCTAGGCCTATTCAGCAAATTCTGTGGGATAGGTGGGATGTCAGGAGTGTAAGGATCCACCATCTTAGCCTGTTGAGGTGTTTAAGGTGTTCAGTTTGCAAGTAGGTATTAAGAGATGAAAGCTGTTTACATAAAGTTTTAGGTACAAAGGATACTACAATGTTTTAAACTTGTGCTCTGCACCTTAATAGAAAAGGCACTGGATGTGGAGTTCCTTGTAGGGAATTCACCTTCTACAATCACACTTTCTCCTCTTAGGCTGACATCTGATAGAAAAACAGACACCGAGGTTATTAAAAAAAACAAGCAAGCCTCCCCTATTTGAACTAGTGAAACCAAAGATACCAACGACCGTGCAGAAAACTTAATGGCATGAGTAAGACCTGTGTTCGGACTGGCGGTGAGATAGTTTGGGGTTTTACACTTGTACATCCACTTATGCACCCTTATGTACACAGACTTAAGTCATACATTGGACATATGGCTCAGTGGAAGATTTTGGCTTTGATACCCTGGCCGAATGTTCAGGTTATTTGACAAGATATCCTAACAGTTTGGAATACTTAAACAGTGATCTAAGGAATGGCAGCTCTACTAGAGCTCAAGTCCCAAGCACTTAAAAAACACCATCTGAAAGCTAGGGACTTTAGCATCTTGTAGTGTACGTAGACTGCTCATGCTAGAATTCCAATGAGTTTGGACAAGTAACCATGGGGAGGGAATATATGGGGAATTTTAGAGTTTGGG
The DNA here is from genome assembly GCF_019279795.1 of Protopterus annectens. Classification (NCBI taxonomy): domain Eukaryota; kingdom Metazoa; phylum Chordata; order Ceratodontiformes; family Protopteridae; genus Protopterus; species Protopterus annectens. Next base: position 1,601,273,019 of record NC_056743.1, on the reverse strand, counting down.
AGCAGGAAGGGAATTTTAGTTGTATGGTGCAGGAAGGAAGTTTTAGGTTTAGAGAGCAATCAGGGGCTGTAGGGTTACAGTGGGGGGAGAGGGGATTTAGGGTAAGGGAAAAAGTATGCCAATTGGGAAATGGGTGGAGTTTAACAGCTCAAATTTGTGATCTGGTAGAGCTATACAGTTTTATAGGTTTATGTGACTGGAGAGTTACATAGAAAAAGAAGATCAGACAAGTGGAAGTTTAATCACGTGCTTTTTCAAGCCAGTGGTAGAGTGTGAGGGTGTTGCAAGCTACTGGCATGTGTACAACTTTAGTAGACACAAATGCTCTGCATAGTTATTTGAAATAGATAAAACTCAGTTATGTGTGTCTATGCTTTTCCATGATTTCCTGCACAGAGCTAACTCTAAATCTTATCCTGATTTTAAGAGGTTTTCCAAAGCTAAGCATGACAAAATGTTCTGCAAGTCTTAATGTGAGAATAGTAAGAGATGGCAAAGCACTGTTTTAGTGCTGCTGTGTATAAGAGAAGGGGTTATCCGAGATGTGCACAAGCAGTATGAAAAACACAAAAAAGCACACCTCACGTAGGTAGCATTAACAGTACTACATATGTAGCCATCTCTCTGTGTAATAAAAAGCACACCTCACATAGGTAGCATTAACAGTACTACACATGCAGCCATCTCTCTGTGTAATAAACACCACACCTCACATAGGTAGCATTAACAGTACTACACATGCAGCCATCTCTCTGTGTAATAAAAGCACACCTCACATAGGTAACATTAACAGTACTACACATGCAGCCATCTCTCTGTGTAATAAAAAGCACACCTCACGTACGTAGCATTAATAGTACTACACATGCAGCCATCTCTCTGTGTAATAAAAAGCACACCTCACGTAGATAGCATTAACAGTACTACGCATGCAGCCATCTCTCTGTGTAATAAAAAGCACACCTCACGTAGGTAGCATTAACAGTACTACACATGCAGCCATCTCTCTGTGTAATAAAAAGCACACCTCATGTAGGTAGCATTAAAAGTACTACACATGCAGCCGTCTCTCTGTGTAATAAAAAGCACACCTCACGTAGGTAGCATTAACAGTACTACACATGCAGCCATCTCTCTGTGTAATAAAAAGAACACCTCACATAGGTAGCATTAACAGTACTACACATGCAGCCATCTCTCTGTGTAATAAAAAACACACCTCACGTATGTAGCATTTTCAGTAGTACACATGCAGCCATCTCTCTGTGTAATAAAAAGCACACCTCATGTAGGTAGCATTAACAGTACTACACATGCAGCCATCTCTCTGTGTAATAAAAAGCACACCTCACGTAGGTAGCATTAACAGTACTACACATGCAGCCATCTCTCTGTGTAATAAACAGCACACCTCACGTAGGTAGCATTAACAGTAGTACACATGCAGCCATCTCTCTGTGTAATAAACAGCACACCTCACGGGTAGCAGCATTAACAGTACTACACATGCAGCCATCTCTGTGTAATAAACAGCACACCTCACGTAGGTAGCATTAACAGTACTACACATGCAGCCATCTCTCTGTGTAATAAACAGCACACCTCACGTAGGTAGCATTAACAGTACTACACATGCAGCCATCTCTCTGTGTAATAAAAAGCACACCTCATGTAGGTAGCATTAACAGTACTACACATGCAGCCATCTCTCTGTGTAATAAAAAGCACACCTCATGTAGGTAGCATTAACAGTACTACACATGCAGCCATCTCTGTGTAATAAACAGCACACCTCACGTAGGTAGCATTAACAGTACTACACATGCAGCCATCTCTCTGTGTAATAAACAGCACACCTCACGTAGGTAGCATTAACAGTACTACACATGCAGCCATCTCTCTGTGTAATAAACAGCACACCTCACATAGGTAGCATTCACAGTACTACACATGCAGCCATCTCTCTGTGTAATAAACAGCACACCTCACGTAGGTAGCATTAACAGTACTACACATGCAGCCATCTCTCTGTGTAATAAACAGCACACCTCACGTAGGTAGCATTAACAGTACTACACATGCAGCCATCTCTCTGTGTAATAAAAAGCACACCTCACGTAGGTAGCATTAACAGTACTACACATGCAGCCATCTCTCTGTGTAATAAACAGCACACCTCATGTAGGTAGCTTTAACAGTACTACACATGCAGCCATCTCTCTGTGTAATAAACAGCACACCTCACGTAGGTAGCATTAACAGTACTACACATGCAGCCATCTCTCTGTAATAAACAGCACACCTCACGTAGGTAGCATTAACAGTACTACACATGCAGCCATCTCTCTGTGTAATAAAAAACACACCTCATGTAGGTAGCATTAACAGTATTACATATGCAGCCATCTCTCTGTGTAATAAACAGCACACCTCACGTAGGTAGCATTAACAGTACTACACATGCAGCCATCTCTCTGTGTAATAAACAGCACACCTCACGTAGGTAGCATTAACAGTACTACACATGCAGCCATCTCTCTGTGTAATAAAAAACACACCTCACGTAGGTAGCATTAACAGTACTACACATGCAGCCATCTCTCTGTGTAATAAACAGCACACCTCACGTAGGTAGCATTAACAGTACTACACATGCAGCCATTTCTCTGTGTAATAAACAGCACACCTCACGTAGGTAGCATTAACAGTTACTACACATGCAGCCATCTCTCTGTGTAATAAACAGCACACCTCACGTAGGTAGCATTAACAGTACTACACATGCAGCCATCTCTCTGTGTAATAAAAAGCACACCTCACGTAGGTAGCATTAACAGTACTACACATGCAGCCATCTCTCTGTGTAATAAAAAGCACACCTCATGTAGGTAGCATTAACAGTACTACACATGCAGCCATCTCTCTGTGTAATAAAAAACACACCTCATGTAGGTAGCATTAACAGTACTACACATGCAGCCATCTAATAAATGTAATAAAAGGTTGCAGTCTTGCCATGAATAAAACATCAAATTGAATATTTTATTTATGTCATGTATTATTAAATAAGCTCAGGTTTTGCATGGTATGGTCTGACTGGGGTTTCAGTTGATGACTGCCGTATATAAGATTAATAAAATGGACAGGCAACTTATTTCCTCTGAATATTTAGAATTCATACCAATCAGATTTTTTGACCGCAAGGAAATATATGTTGCTGCAATATTTTCATCAATCAATTGGTTAATTATTCTTAACAGACCATGCTACTGGGCCATTTACAAATATACAACATAAAAGCAATCATAAAACATAAATATACATAATATGACATTTTGAAGTGAATCATGAGATGCATAAAATGTACATGAATTATTCATAAAAAAACTTTTGAGACTCCATAATATAAACAGGCATTAAGAATTTTTTAAAGCACTGTTTGTATGTTATATTTAAAATTGTCTACCGGAAATATAACTTGTGTTTGCCTGTCAAATTAAATTTAGGTAATATTTCTAGCAAAATACTACCCTTCCTGAAATGCTGCTATATTGCCTTTCAGAATTCCCTGAATGCAACTGCTTCATAATATAGTAGCAACACTGTCTGACCATCAAGTGAAAACAAAATTCAGATTCAGAGGAAGGAGCTAAAAAGTACAGTGCGCATCATTTCTCACTGCTAAACATAGAAATACATATATGCACACACACTTACATATACACATAAGTATATATGCATTCATCCTCCCACGCACACATTGCAGTATGTCTCTGTTTATATTTGCCATCCTGTTGTTTAGGATGCCATGTTGTATACCTCAGTGCATATTATTCTGTATGTTTTTTTTTTTTTTTTTGCAGTATATACACCTAAAATATCCTGCCTTGTCAAAATTCCTCTACATCTGATTGATTATTAGACAAAATTATCCCTGTGAATATGCAGATAAATAAACAGCTGACAAAATAATCTGTGATGCAAAAGATATCAAAAGACACATGGCCAGGCTGTGCCTCGTTCTAATGCAGTTCAGAAAGGGTCATCATATCAGTATGTGTAACAGTGAGAAAAATTGTCCATATTATTAGATATAGGACTAGTGCTATGATAATATCCAAGAGTCATTTAGGTTACATTTTTGTTAATTCATAAAATTCAGAGATAGAATGGATATGTAAACCAGCATAACTATAGCATTATTTACAGTCATACTTTACATGTTTATGAAAACATGCTCTATCCCTGACAGTATATATGATGAATGTAGGAACATAATGCTGCAACAGACTAAACCAACAATACTTTTACAGACCATTTATAAAACCAGCGAACTGAATACTACAGGATAGCATCAAAAATTTTACATAGCTCCACCTGGAGACTTGTACTGCAAAACTGAACTGGTGAGTTAGAGAAGAATCTTACAAGATGAATCTCAAAATTTGTAACAGGACGAGATGAAAGGAACTCTCCTGTTTAAAGTGTGACATTCAAGGTCCAAATGGTTTGGTTTCAGGTCTAGTGCTTTCTCAGATATCTGTGGTATGAGTAAGAGATGACAGAACAATCTGCAGCAGTTCAGTTTTTAACATATTCCAACTATACCTCAGAAAACAATTACAGCTCTGCTTCAATACTATGTGGAAAACTTGCTGAAATAAATTAGTTTTAAAAGTAAAAAGGAACTGATATTTTCTTGACAGAACTAGTGCTATTTTTGCTTGCATATCTCAGGACACTCAAAATGAAATTTAATTGTATGCTGTTCTGAGAATAAAAGGCTAGGAAGGTCAGGTCAAAAAAATCAGTAAAAGGCTACGAAAACCTAATTTAAATATGTGTGTGTGTAACAACTCTTTGAAAGAGGTAACAACCACATTTTCAGCTTAAATAAAGAAAACTATACTTTTCTGCAAACAGAATAATCTGAATTCACAATGTATTTTTCTTGCTAAGAAAGTGAAAATTACATCTTGAATTAATCCCAAATGTTTAGCAGACAAAATTTTAGACTGCAAAAATTTCTCTCCCTTTTTTATTTTCTCTTGCAGCTTATGCAGAGCATTTTCAATTGAATTGTTTTCTTTAAGGCGTTTAATAAATTAACATCACTCTGATGAGTGATATGACATGCTTTTTATTTTTGTTGAATGAGTTATTAAATCACAAAGGAAACTTCCTATTCCATGAGTGTTATGGAGAACAAAGACCCCTCCATGATGACAATCAGATATATAACAGTAAATGTGTATCTGTGTGTTTACATATACATATATATATATATATATATATATATATATATATATATATATATATATATATATATATATATACAAACACACAGGGGAACTAAAAATAGTCAATATGTTTAGATGACAAAATGTAGTCATCTACAGAGATGGTTGACAGGTGTATGAGATCTTAAATGCTCTGGTTAGGAGATATGTCCTTTCCCTGACATTGTTTGATCTCAGAGTTAGTATATAAAATTAAGAGGGGGCAACGAGTACACAAATTTTTGATACTATTTTTTAAACTTTGGTTTTGAATGTTGCAAGGTCAGTCTTGTGAACATTGATGTTTGGGTCATTTGTTCTTTTTTTGGTAGATTTTTGTATGTGTGAGACATTTTAAGCCTAGCCAATAACCCTAGATCAGAATCAAACCCTGCACCTTGTGCCTGTGATGTAAAGAGCTTAACCATTATGCCAAAATTATCCCTATGTTTCTGTATATGTGTGTTTGTGTGAATATATATTTATATATAATAGTATTAACTGATGCAAACAATTTGTTTGCAGTAGTGCTTAGTATAGCAGACCTCTAAAATATTGATTAAGATATCAAGGTATTAATCAAACAAGAGTTAACAGGTAACCATGTAGTACATAGTTATAGATTCAGTAACAGAATACCCACAGCTTGTAGGCAGTGGCATCAGATAACAATAACAGGAGCTGACACATCTGTAATACTTACATCTAGATCAACTGCTCATCTCAATGTCTGGCATCTGTACCCATATCTCAGAGGTGAGCAGAATAATGGCAAAAAGAGAGATAAGGAATTAAAAAATAGACAATTTCAGTCAAATTCTGAACAAATTAATGTTATATTCCTTTATATCTCTTTTTCATTAATTCTTTATTCTGTCCTTTACTCCAGCCAGACCAGAAAATTCTAAATATGCACTAAACATAGTGTTCTGCTGTTCTGCACAGAGATCTCTAGGACAAATTAATGTTCACACAAGTATAATCAGCTGAGATACAATGAAACAACATAGGCCAGTAGACCAAAGTTACTACAACTGACCTCATCACAGATCTCTGAATGATGCATGGGCACTTAAAAAGAAATTTGGGTACTCATGTATAACCGCAACCACTTTTCCAACATGAGAAATGGCTCTTTTCCAAGCCATACAGCTGTTTCTCTTGTCCGAAAACTGATTGCAATAATACCTACTATTGTTCTATTCTACATCTTGTAAGGAAACCACAAATGTTATGAAGATAACAAACCAAGTTATAATGCAAACATATAGACATTCTGCAAAAAGATGTGAAGTTGAGAGGCATGTCTGCCATGTATGTCATTCTTATAAAGCGGTACTACTTAACGTTCTTGAAACAGACTGTGTACCAGGACAGAAATTGAAATAGTTTTTGCCCTTTGTCTTTGAAGATTTCTTGCAATAAGTGGTTGACAGGCACAGAAATCACTGTGTTTATATACCTGTTGCTCGTTTTACTACTGCATCGGGACGCCATTATTACTGTGTACAGTTTGAGTGTAAAGTAGTATGCGTTCTTACAATGTACCGATTTAAACAAAAGTAGATGTGCTGCTCATTTGTTGACATATTACAATGTTTTTATTTTTGCATACTGCAGATTAGTAGTGGTCGGTAGTGAAACAGGCATACTTGGGCAGACTGCAGTGGAAGCAGGTCTGGAGAGGTTTCTGCGGGGTTTTGCATACCTTGCATCCAAGGGACTACTGTGTTCAATCCACTGTCACAAAACGAATAGAAAATGTGACCATTTCTACTCTTCCTAGCTCATACACAATGTGACACACTAATAATGGGTAGTTCAGACAACCCTTTCAAGATTAACAGAAATATTTTCCAGAAAACATAAGGAATTATAGCCGGTTGGAAAAGTGGTTGCTATAATACTTAGGTACCAAATTGTTTGTAAATGAAAGGAGAGGGATTTAGTCATATGACTGTGTAACTAGAGCTTCCCTAAGCATAAAACCTGACTACCATGTACCCATGAACCAATGAGCAGGGGGACTACTATTGGCTCTGGTAGTCACTTTCTGTCATAGACTTGCAGTGAAGAATCCTGATTGGTGGAAGCATTGTCACATGCTGTTCACTAGCTATAGCATTAAACAAGTAAACAAGGCCTGAAAAGCAAGTAGTAATGACTAATGCATGATTGGTCTTAACAGAGTTCTAAAGTTGTACTGCAGAATTATTGTATGACTCGGGAGTCTAAAATTGTATTCTCAGGCAGCTGTTTTCTTTTTTTTGTGTGTGTGTGTGTGTGTGTGTGTGTGTGTGTGTGTGTGTGTGTATGTGTGTGTGTGTGTGTGTGTGTGTGTGTCTGTGTGTGTGTGTGTGTGTGTAGTGGTTCATCAAATAAAGAGGGTTTTAATGTAACCTTTATGGCTTCTTGAATATTATTTCATGAAAAGAAAAAGCCCACTCTAGTTGCAGTACGCCTTCCTCATGTCTGAGTACCTTTTACTGTAATGTGTCTGGGGAGCTGGTGTAACATGCCTCTTAGAGTGAAAGGTATTGATTTATTTTACTTGAAATTCCCCAGACATTGTAGAAAGCACTGAGAGAAACTAACTGGCACACAAGACAATATTAGACTGCAGTATACAACAGTAGGCTCATAACATTCATAGGCAGTTACTAGGCAACGGATCTGTGGGGATCTTAGGAAGGCCTAGCCTTACATTCTCATAGTAGTTTTTAGTACTTACATTTTGGTGCAAAAACTGTAGAGGCAGGCAGAACAAGGATATGTTGGGGCATGGGCTTGTTGCCCCAATCCATGAGAAATGTGTGTGTGTTAACCCAGAGGTAAATTTGCAGTTTCCCATCCAGTCATTCAAATTATATTTGAAAGGAGTAAGTACTTCATTTATGTGGAGTGGAAGATGGTTCCATAGAAGAGGTATTCTCTATGGCACACACCTATCCCTCCAATGTGTTCTATTCATGTTGCAGAAGAGACTGAGTTCAATTGAGTGGTTGTTCACATTACCATGGACTTACAAAGGTGTAATAGGTCTGAGCGGACAGAGTCTGTTGACTTCAGACAAGGCTTTGAGATGGTCTGTGTAATTTCTGTGATTTAAACCCTTGACTTTTTATGCAAGAAAGTGCTGTAGTCACTACAGTTGTTTCAATTGTTTGGACATATATATATATATATATATATATATATATATATATATATATATATATATATATATAAAATATCTATATACATACTGAATAGGGCATTATATACAATGACTGTCCTGATGAATGCTGAGTACAGTGCAATGATTACATACATGGACATAGACATTATGCTATTGGATATAAGCTGTACAATGCAAAACAATTTCCTTACATTGGTGGATACATGGTGATCAAAGGACAGTTTGTTGTTGATGTAGGTTTGCAGTTTCCTGACAAGAGGATAAACTTTCAGGGTTATGTTGTCAGTGCGATAGCTACAAGGGAAGTCAAGCTTACTGAAGGCTATGATTATACATTTCTTGGCATTTCATTTTAGTTCACTGATATGACACCAGCTGTTTGTTTGGGAAAGGCCCTGTTGGAGCATTTTGGTCTTCTTTGGAAAGTTTATGATGACACCAAGTTTGCAGTCATCTGCAGGTCTTGGTCAGCCATAAACTCTTAGCATATGTCTTGACCTCTGAGAAGTAAATGCCTATGAACTATAACCAATTAATAATGGCTCACAAAATAATGCACAATCCTGACAACGTACCTTCCCTAAAAAATCTTCTACAACCCTACTCTGACATTCGCACTCTTCGATTATCTAACAAAGACTTACTCTAAGTAACCAGAGTATCCAATACAGCAGGCAACTCTCTTTACTCTAACTTTGTTGCTAAAAAATTGGAATACCCTTCCACATAGTATTAGATCCATAAGTAATCTTAATAATTTCAAAATATCTCTCAAAAGACACTTATTTGAATCATGGCTTTGTACATGTAACACTCCAGGTTAACTATTAACTTAGCACTACTTATACAATTTAGCTATACGTACTAACTCTGTTAACATATCCCTTCTAACAGCACTACTTCTCTATAAGTAGTTACATTCCTAGCTGCAACTCTCACCATGGAAGTATTACTAACTGTGCACTACTTTGCCTAAGTGATTCTCCCTACTTAATTTCATAACTAAACACTTGAATGTAGACAGATATATGGTTGAATTTATATATGTGGAGGAACATAACATTTTTGTTCTATTTGATACTATGTATATATTTTTGTTTTTACATTTTTAGCCTGTAAATGTTTTGACTCATTTTTTGTCAATTTTATTTATAATTTCTATTACTTATAATTTGTATGTAAGCTTAGAATGGAACTTTCCTCCCCGGACCTCCGCTGAAAATGGGAACTGTTTCAGTCAGACCATCCTGCCAAACAAGTGTAAAATAAAATAAATAAATGCCAAGGAGTAGCAGCCTAGTTACTGAATCATGGGATATACCACTAGTGACAGGACTTTTGAAAGAGGTACAGACATACACCATAAATTGTTGAGTTTTATCCAGCTACACGCAGAGAGATTTATACTTAAGTGGGAGAGTTTATTTATAATACCTGTGTGTGTGTGATGGTATTGAGTGGCTTTGTTAGGTCTAGATATGTAGTGTGTACTGATCTGCCTTTATCCATTGCTTCAATAACCAGAAGTCTACCAGGTTAAGTAGATCAGATGTGCTCTTAATGAATCAGAACTGGCTTGGGACAATAGTTTGTATGTAACCAATATCCATATTTATTAATTCCATAAAAATCCTTTCCGTGGCCTTGCAGATGAGGCTAGATAGGTTTATGCATTTCTAATTACTCAGGTCCTTTAATACTCCACTTTTGTACAAGGGGATGACTGTTGCAGTCCCCCATTTATCTGGCTTGAAGCCTGTTTGAAGGGTGATTAGGTGGTCTGACAATTCATGCTTCAGAATAACCAGTAGACAGACAAGTATGTTATCTGATCCAATAAAGTAGTGTTCTGGGCCTTGGATAGCACTTTGAGTACTTACTCTTGGAAGAGTTGAAGAGGTGGTGCAGATGCTGGCATGTGATCTAGGAATATACGAAGGGAAATGGGGGTGAAGTTTGAGCTAAATTTGTCCACTAGTAGATTGCTTATATCCTTTGGATCCAAGTATGTGCTATAATTTACCAGAAGCATAGTAGGCTCAACCAGTGCTCTGGGCCAGTGCTATGAACCAGCACCCCACTACCTCAGCTGTTGAGGTGAAGAGCAAAAAAAAAATAAAAAAATAAAAAAATTCACTGTATGTAGTGATCAACTTATTGCACTTAGATCTATGCCCCCCTGCTCTTCCAAGACTTTCTACAGGCACACCGACTAGGTAGCCAGATGCACAGACACCCCCTGCTCCAGCCATTGAGATCCTGTTTCTGTGTCCTTTCCCCCAAACACTCTTTCAACATAATTGTGTATTTTAAACTAGAGTGAACAGCAGTGATCAAGCTTTAGTTTCAAAAAACAAGTGTCCTTTTTAAACTGTAGCAAACTGCCTGCTACAAATGCATCTAAGAGTTGCTACAGTTTATACCCACAGTGCTTATGGTTTAGTTTAAAAAAAAATAAAAATAAAAATTTTTCCTTTTTAAACTGCAGCATACAGTGGCTACAGTTTATACTCTGCCTGCACGGAGCACTACAACACTCAGGTTTTAGTTAAAAAAAAAAAAAAAAGAGAGATATTTTTTTTCTTTTGAACTGTAGCAAACTACTTGCTACAATGTAGTAAGCAGATGGTACAGTTTTGACCACACAGAGAGCACTACAGTTTTCAGGTTTGACTGCAAATGCAATGGTGGCTTTTAAAAGCCACTATTGCATTAAAGAAAGATCCAGATCAGCCGATCACATCCCCAACACTTTGGCAGTTGCCCCTTTCACCCCAACCTATCTACATTACTGCCATTTACTATTAGCTCTTGGCCATGATTCTTGATGATGGTAGAATGCTGCTCAAGGCTAGGTTCACACCTGCCTCAGACGTATTCCGAAAGCTCCATCATGTCTCCCTTTATATAGTCCAAGGAGGTAAAGCGCATATCATGTACACCCATGTGCACTGTGACAGTGTCATATATGTACTTGTATTCCAAGGATGTGTGTGCAGATGTTATGTGGCAAATCCTGACACCTGATAAGCAGCTGACTATGACATGTGTGTCTTATTATGGAATCATTGCAATATGTCAGGGTTTGCCTTATGGGCTTTTGAAATGAGTCAGTGTGACTCTTAGATGTATGTGGTACTGCCTTTGTTATTTGTTTGTGAAGTTAGTGAGGGTATTTATTTCTTAGGTTACATTTATGAGGCCTTTGTTGTTTAGGTAGGTTACTTTTAAAAGCTTCAGCATATGTAGGTCTACATGCTTGGTGTGAGGTGTGTGCGATTAGGTTAATGTAGTGTTGTGTGGTTTTAACAGCTTGCATGTTACTTGCCATAGCTTTGTGTGATAGTTTTGCCTCCAAAACCATTACATCACTCACGCATTATATCATTATGTCTAAGTAGCTAGTCGTTTCCACTAAACATGAAACATACATCACTCACACACTATGTCATTTTGTCTAAGTAGCTGGTCATTTCCACTAAACATGGAACAATTGCTACACTGTTCCTGAATGCCCATTTCAACCAAGCTACCTACAGATCAGTTTGGAAGTGTGACTCCATTGTTTCAGGTGTTTACTAATGTGGACTGAAGGAGGAATAGTGCCTTTGAGGTTTGAAGTCATTAGAGGTACTTTCTGCCTAGTAGTAGTGATAATGCTGCTCTCAGCACAACAGCACACAGCTAAGAATCAATGAACCTTTGCTTCTTCATTTACCAGAAACAAAATAGTAATGGTAATATTAACCCACATGTTGCTAGATTCAGAACACTTGATATTGCCTTCTTTTGGTAGACACCCTGAATACAGCCTGCAGCAACTGGCACAACAGAAACCCAAGCTACACAAAGGTGCTGAAAGGTTCTCACCAAAACTGCGACCAGACCACTCAGCAAAGTCCCACACATACTGCTCAGTCAGAAATAAGCAGGAATCAATGCCCCTTTGTTCCATGAGCAAAAACCAACCAAAAACAAGTAGGAATCAATGCCCTATTTTACCACGTCTCACCAAGAGCAAAAACCAGCCAAAAATGAGCAGGAGTCGATGCCTCTTTATTCCATGTCTCACCAAGAGCAAAAACCAAAGCAACTAATCCCAAGATTTTTCTTGGGAAGTTCCTAGACTGTCCAGTGATTGCTAGTCTAGTACCAGGTGTTACAGATTTGTAAAAATAGGTGACCTTATACTGTTCATAATTCAGAATTAGTATTTATGCCAGCTGAAGTAGGAAGTACAGACATATTATAGAGGAAATACTGAGACTCCCAGGTGAACCTCATCTGAAGTCGGGTCTTAACTTCTTACATAAAACGTATGAAGGAAACGGCTTCTTTGAGAAAAAAAAATACCTTGCTACATGTGTAATAGTTTTGTGAGATAATGTTGAGGGAACAAGAAAAAAAAAGTAGACCCTGCCTTACAAGGTCAACAGCGAGAACATTTCTATTATTTAATGTGTGGTGTATAGTGTGTGGCTAATAGAATACATCCAAAAACATTTTGCTGAAATGGACACTTGCCACTGGGGCCAAGCATAAACCATGACCTAAACTGAATGTGTCTGTGTTATGGAAATATGAAGAATTCCCCTGCATCATCCCTTCTGAAAAATAATTTCAGTCACTTTCTTTCAGTGTAACATTGTTTATCAGATTTAATTTCACTATCTTCATATATTCTAATACTCCAACAGAGGATATGGTGTACTGACCACAACTTTAAAATAAATACTGAGAAATTCCATGCGGTTCTATTTGGGAAGCAGAAATTTTTGTCTCCTACCACATTAGTGGTACCACCCAAAACAACAAGTTATCAGAGACCATGTTATCAACATTTTACCATCATGACTCTTTTATTTGTTTGTCAATGAGGGTAGAACACTGATGTCCATGGATCATTTTCATGTTCAACTTGGGAGCGAATACAAAATGAAAAATGGAAAAAAAAAACAGTTGTACAGAAAAACAAAGTTGAATAAGGAACATTTAAATAAAGAATGAAAATTATATAATACAAAAGTTAAACAATATATGAAGTTTACAATGTAATAAAAATAACAAGGAATACCTTGTTAGACCACCTGATATGGGCAAGCTGTAATACAAGGGTTCCTTGGGAGCTGTAATAGGTTAAACATTAATGTGTAAAATTAGCAACGTTTATGGAAGTCACTTAGATTGTGCTTTATATAGAGATTTTCCTAGTCCTCTAGAATAGATCAAAAGAAGTCATAATTCCATTTTATTCATCACATGGCAATGAATATAATGCCCGCTATTGCACATACTTCTGTAATAATCTTTTCTAGTTTGAGAAATTCTATATATATTCTTCACCAAAAAATCACAGGACACACCCAGATAGACACTCTGTCTTCTTCCTTTACTCGGTCTCCTACAGACTCCTTCACAATGACCTATGCTTAGCTTTTCATGTCATGAAAGACTTTCAATTATTCAACGTCCATCTTAGTAAAGCCAACAGCTCCTCAAATATCTCCAACAAGTACCTCAATCTTCATCTGCAAACAAGTAGCAGTCAGTGGTAGAACATGTTCCTAACTCAATAAATCCTTCACCTTTAGAACAAGGTTCCCTTATATATCAAATAATATCTACATTAACTACTTCCAATACCAATCTCAGTGGCTTTATGGATTTTTTTTAAATTCACTCACAGGATAACCTGTGCAGTACCCCTTGAATAGGTGGTGAATTTAGCTGAAGAACAACAAATCCAAGGACAGGGAAATCTGACTTTCTGGTTAGGCTTCTATATGGTACTTGTGATTATTTGCCCAGGATATGCCACTGAAAATATATGTATATATATATATATATATATATATATATATATATATATATATATATATATATATATATATATACTGATCTGTAGACAGAGATCTCAAAAAGATTTTGTTATATATACCAGATCACTCAACTTCTCACACTTTAAGCCTCATTACCCACTCAAACCTATCCTTACAGGAGATGACAGGACCAGCATCCTTTGCACAGGTACGTTGTCAATTTAATATGCTTACTATCTTTTCAGAGAAACTGGTTAACTTGCACTGGACAAATATGAAAAAATATATATTTTTGTTCATAGCTTCATATTTTTTCTCTATTATTTTTGCACAAATTAGAGATGTAGCAAAAAAAGAAGTCTGACACCCACCACCTGTAACCATATTATATTTGTCAGTCAGACTCGTGATTCTCAACATAAAATGTTTGAAAATTACAGCAGGAATTAAAGCAACACTTTATGCATTTAGTGTTTTCTGTCAAAGATGTATTCCTGCAATCAAATTGCAACATTAACTGTTTTAAAGACATTCAGTCGTTTGTACAAGGAAACTGCCTTCTTAACATTCAGCCTGTGTTGTATTATTTAATTGCTCTAAGACATTCAGGTTTTAGTGTATTGATTACCACATCATAACTGGTGTAAATGCAGATGATTATCTTTTTCCAATTTGCTTTCCCTTCTGAGTTACAGACATCATCTTAAAGAGTTAAATTATTGCTTTAGGTTGATTTGCTGTCATTCAGCATTTCTCTGTGGTGGCATTTTCTGGATGTATTTTACATTACTAACGTAACAGAGAGACAATCAAATGAATAACACGTGCCATTTTGTGTGTGTGTGTGTGTGTGTGTGTGTGTGTGTAAATGGGTATGTACATGCTTGCCCATGCTGGCAGAGATGCACATGCACGCGCATGTACTATGTGTGTGTGAGTTTTACAGTATTTAACCTCATGGTTCTAATGCCTAATGCTCAAGAAGGTTTTTACCAAATGTCATTTGTCATGTAGATGTCTTCCTAGTGGTGGTTCCAGAGGGAGGGGCAGATCATGGCTAATTAGCATATGCCATTCCACTAGAATGCCTCGCACTCTGCACATGTGCAATACCGCAGTGTCAGCCCTATGTGGTGCTGCAGGTCTTCATACTAGGGGTACCACGGTGGTTGCTGAATCGGGAAAGTCAGAGTACCTTAATGAATCACATTTTCTGTTTCATAAAATTCTAGAATGAAAAGAATTCTTTCTATATAACTCAAAATACATAGCAAAAATGAATTAATTTGCATTATTTTCTTTTTAAAGTACTTGAAATACATTTCACAACCCTATTTTATTTTTTTTTCATTTTTTAAACAGTTGCTACTATTTCACATTTTTATTACCATAGCCATTCAAACTTAAACCCTTCTAAAAATCATGCTTAGTTCCATTTTTGAAATGCAGTTCAGTTCTTCAATAGGGATGTGTGTGTGTGTGTGTGTGTGTGTGTGTGAGTTATACAATTGTTGGCCTCATGGCTACTTCCTAATATTGCTGAACTGAAGACAGCTGATATGTTTAACTGATAACCGTGACCAGCTTTGTATGTTAAAAGGGTTTTACTGTTATCACTGTATTTCCATAATCCAAATCAAGATAACATCTCTTGGGCTTTCTTTTTTCATTGAATTATAAATGTGTTCAATGTTTAGAGCTATTTTCTTCTGTTTTTTTTTTGATTAATGATCATTGGGTACAAGTTTCTATTGTGCGACCCGCAAAATTTGTCAATGGTCTTATTAATAATCATATAACATTTATCCAGAAATTGTGAAACTCAAAAGCAGGTCAGCAGAATATATATCTGTTGCATCTCATTAAGGAAAAGAGCATTTCAAATAGGAGTTTTTTCTTTTTCTTATTTCTTATAATATTTGGTATCAAAAGTAGACACAGCCTTGTTTGACACCCCCACAAACATGTAATAGTTATTGTTCATTAAAGGAAAGAGCAACTGTACATTCTTATACCATGGCCTCATTACTATAATTCCACTTATGGAAACTAAGTGTTAATGGTTTTGCAGATGGTATACTCATCTTTGACACAAGTATTAGAAGTGTTCCAGAAAGGACACATTGTGCATAATGTGAGCGTGCTGCACATGTGAGATAACATCCTTGGGATGAGAATTTAACCTGAGATCGCATCTTCCTACATTTGTGATAACTTAGGTGGAGGTTTAAATGTTCATGTTACATAGTGAAATGGGGAGGGACACAATTTAAAACCAAAACATACTGCAGAATATACACTGTAGACACACACATATCAATGTATTAAAATACATTAAATGATTAAAATGTGGATATGCAGATCCATCCATCCATCTATCCGCAACCCCCTTTTCCCCATTTTTGCACATGGGGCAGGGTGTCACTTCAACAATGCCAATGATCAAGAGCCAGAGTTTACACCATTGGATGGCTAGCTCTGCCATGGATGCACAATGTCAGCACAAAATCATTGACACTAGACACATTGACACACAGTACTTTGCATGCACATAGCAATAGCCTCAGTGCATGCAGAATAAAATCTCCTCCCCTCCCAAAAGAAAGCATGGTAATTATACATAACTCTTGAGACTGCAGAATTCTCAGAACAAAGGCATATCCGCCAACCATAAACATAGTCTGATCTTGTACATCTGTCAGCCATCTATTTGGTCAACCAAATTCTATTGCCTAAGCAAATGTGGACAAAACCATTGCTCAACAAAAACAATGTACACTACACACACGCGCACGTGCACACACACACACACACACACACACACACACACACACACACACACACACACACACACACACACACACACACACACACACCTTTAATGTAATTACTATAACCCTTATTCTTTGTCTCTTTTCTCAATTTCATCTGCCATTCTCCTTTCTATTTTAAGCTACTTTATAATCTGGCTTTTCAACTCCTAACATGTTTCCTATTTCACGTAACTATTCATACTTGTATACTACAAGACGGCTTTGGCAATAAGTTCACCCTAGGTTCACAGGCTGTTACTAGCTAATTACCACAAAGGTCCTTATAAGCCTAGCCATGCACCCCAAACCATTTGGGTTGCATGTATCATATGGGGGGCATGTTAGCAGGCAGGTAGGTAGGATTTGTAGGAGGCAGCATCAGTTAGGGTAATACTTTTCTTATTGTTGGCTTCTGTCCATAAGTGTTGTATAATATCTAATAGAAATGTTTATTATGAATTATCAGATTTACCTTAAACATATGGCACAATAGTACTAACACTGTTCAATCATTACACAAAATCCTGCAGTTCAATAAACATATATCCCACAGTTAACATTCTGTCCTTTGTTTAGTCTTTTAAGTGACATCTCAGTTTTTAACAAAAAACTTACAATGTGACTCTTGCAAAATAATCCTCACTACATTTTAATCTTTATAATTTAATTTCATTTACATTTAATCTTTCCAAATTTAGTTCTAGCTCCAACATGCTTATTTTTCTATATTCAATCTTAAATTCTTCCCAGCTTTCTTTCTGGTACATTTAGTATTATTTTCATCCATTTTTTTTACCTTTCGGTATAACATGATCTGCATAATTCACAGTAACTGGTATACTGATACATGGAATTGTCTCCCATTTTCCATAACTGGTATACTGATAGCTGGAATTCTCTCTCATTTTCTATGCTTATCCGTCTACATATCCCACTCATCAGTTAAATGAATAATACTCCATTCCTCAGGCACCCCTAGCACTGTAATTGATTTTTATACTTTTCCTATTCAATCATTTATTAATGGAATGAGATGTGATATATCATATACTGTTTTATAAAAATTATTTTTTTTTCCAAACTAGACTCTGTCATATTATTCTATATTTGTTAACAATTTATTGACTTAAATGCCTTCTACACAATGCAAACCACTTCTCTGCACTTCTAGTTTTCCCTAATTATAAAATTCATAATTTTGTTGCTAATGCTAATTATTGCCTCATCTCCTGAAATGTAATATTGTGTATTTTACCTTCCATAATTCTTCCATCACTTTTGTCACCCTACCTCGCAGTATTTTCATAGAGCTGTAAGGAATGATACTCAGACCTACTGGGCTTTATTTTTAAGGTATGTCCCTTTTCCGAAAGCTGTTTCAGAATATCATACTTAACTTGAATATATTCCATTTTGAAACTCAGTATATATCCATTTTAAAAGTCCTTTATGTTTACGGTTTAAATTTCTTAAAAAAATCATACTCCATTCCATTTGCAAAGTGGCATCTAATTCTTCACTAGCAATGTGTTTATTTTCCATAACTTTTTCTGCCTTACCCCTTTGTCAGTCACTTCTTTTCTAATTCTTACATTTTTGGTATATTTTCAGTACTCCTGAAGTACCCCCTCTTTTTATGCACTATCCCCACTGTCATACCTCTCCTTCTCTCTCATTCCTTCTTCCCTCTTAACTATTCTTAATCCTATAATTAATCCTTTTTTAAATCTTTGACTATAACATTTTGTTCCCAAGTTCATTTTATATTTTCATATATTTTTGTTTCTTTAACTGTCTCCTTCATTAATTTCAACGAAGATGCAATAATCTTACATTATCTTTTTATACTCTTCAGGTTTGTGCCTTTGCAATATTTTTCTGTCTCAGTATACATTTTGTAGTTCCAGGGCTGATGCCAGGCCAATAAAAACTGATTTAAATTTGATTTTGTAGGAGTACCATGTTTGGTCTGCACACATTTATAACTTTGCAGCCTTTTCCCCCATGAGTGTACAAGGGATAAAAGGAATGGAAACGCATGGATCTGTTTGAAGATACAACCTTGTGCATAGCCTGTGATAGCAGGTCATAAAATGTAATCAGAATCCACTTCAAAAAAAGTAGTTGGCTAGAATTGTAAAAGAGTAATATTTATTTATTTGGTACTTGTTTACCAGTAAAGTCTGACTGGGTCATCTGGTACTCATTTTCAGTGGAGGCCTAGGGAGAAAAGCTCCAGATACATATGGTTAACAGAATGAAAAACTAGACAGACATAATAAAGTCATAACATTCAAGCACAGAATTTGAAAAACTACACATTTGCTTGTCGGAACAAAAACTCAACAGACATTATACAGTCATAGTGTTCAAGAATAAATTATATGGAAAGTCTGATAATAGGAAGATGTAGCATTCTTTACATAATAGTTGATTATCATAATGATTATTAATAATTTTAGAGGTTATGAAATATAGTAACAGATTATACTGGTGAAGGCACAGAATAGTATGAGTACAGAAGGGTAGGATGTGATAGAGGTGATAGCAGGAATAGATGTAGAAAAGGTATGAGTGTAACCTCAGGCTAGTATGTTTAGAGAAAGGGAGGGTAGGGTAAGTTTGTAGTGGGGATAGAGAGAGCAGAGGTAGAAAAAGGTATAAGAGTACCTCAGCCTGGGCTCATACAGCAGCAAATCCAAGCTTTGTTGAAGTATTGCTTCATAGAGTTTTTGAAGGCATACAGGTTAGTAGCATTTTTGATAGTTAACAGAAGGGAGTTTCATAGTTTTGCCACAGAGCAGGAGAAAAGGCTTAGGCCTGGGGTTTTGTTTTGCCTTCAAATCTGAAATGTTTCTTTGGGATATAAAAGTTGGTTAAAGGGCTAAGAGGAGGACAAGCTAGTGGGTTGTGGATGATTTTGTATACCATAGTAAGTTGTAAATATTGGAGGTGGAAGGGGAGTTCAACCCTTCTTGGGGATTGTAGGGCTTTAGAGTGATGAGTTAGAGGTATTGCGTTAATGTTAAATTTGGCAATTTTATTATAGCAGCTTTCTAGTTTTATTCTTAGGAAGGTCTGTAAGTTAGTTAGAATTGAAGCAATAGGTAGATTTTGGCCAGGATATTTGTGGTAGCTGCTGAGAGCAAGTTTTTATTTCTGTATAGCATGCCTAGTTTTATTTATACTGTTTTGTATGTGTAGGTCATACTTGAGATTATCGTCAAGTGTGACACCTAGTAGTTTGGTATGCTGAACCAAATCAATTTCAGTATTGTTGGCTGAAAAGATCTTGACGTTTCTTTTGTTGCATCTATGGGGTTTGTATGTTTTTTGGGGGGGGGGATCAGTAAGAGTTCAGCATTGGAAAGCCATGTTTCTATGCAAGAGAAAGCTTGTTGTGTTATATGTTGTAGGTGAGTTAATGTGCCTGATATGCAGATGATAGTGGAGTTGTCTGCATATTGCATTAGAGTGCCTTCACAGGAGGATGTATGTAAGTTATTGATGAAGATATTAAATAGTAATGGACCGAGGATGGATCCTTAAGGCACACCTGTGGGGGTGATGTAATGTGGGGAGATAGATCCCAGCCATTTTACTACTTGCTGCCCGTCAGCTAGGTAGCTAACAAATCACTGAAGTGAGGAAGATAGACCAATACTGGAAAGTTATTTAAAGAGTGTGGGGTGAGATACCATGTCAAATGCTTTTGACAAATCTAGAAATACTGTAGATACTAGTTTGCCAGTATCATTGGCTTTATTGAAAAAGAAAGCAGACAGTAAAATGCAAACATTTAAGAGATATATGTTAACATCTTTTGTATTGGTAGTCTATTGTTCTGGTCTGATGTAATTATGTCCTTGATCTTTACAGGTGGCAGAACTCTTGTAGTTACTTTGCTGTGGGAAAGCCAACACCTACAATCTGATTTAATGCTTTCTGCAGGTGGAAATTATGTAATAGTATCTGTGGCTTTGACATGTGTATAAATATTTGAGCCTAGTCTTTGTTTTGACTTGTCTTTGATTGGAAGACATTGAGAAAACTGCTTCCCTGTAAGTTTCCTATCTGCATTTTCTACCTATTATATTTTAGGAAAGTATAACAGTAAGGGTTCAGTACTCTTAAGCTAGAGGTAGCTAACTGGAATTCTCTGGGGAAATTAAAAGTGGTGGCAGTTCTCACACAAGAGTAAAGTGCTAGAGGAATGATCACCAGATCTATTTTAGTTTTTTTTTCTCATGTAACCACGAGGATGGGCAGTAAAGACAGTGGTGGCTGGTGACTTCAAATCAAAGGGGGCTGCAGGAGACAGCTGAATGGGTGGAGCTAATGGGGAGGGGTGTGGCCAAGTAGACAGGGTTGGAGACATGCTAAAAACTTTAATTAAACACGCTGTCCTGGGTGCCAAACCATCATTATGAGAGTCCAAATGGAAACAAAATGAATTGTAGAAGAAAAAATATTTCAATGCATTGGCTACATGACAGCTTACTTAATATCTAGATAGAAACAAAAAGGCTGTGAGGCATGAAAAAATAAATTACTTTTTAAATACATTATTGGAATGCCAGTCAAAATCAAGTATAAAAAAACAAGCAGCCCTCAACTCAAGCCACTTCTCCTTGCACCGCAATTCTAATTATAATTTATATTCAGATTTATAAAAGTATCAAGTAACATGCTGAAAATAGCAATCTCTGTGATACCCCCACTTGTAAAAATGTTTGTTATCCAAAAAAGACCTGGTACCTGACAACAACTATCTACTTGTTTCATGGGGAAAACATGATCTGAGTAAAAAATGAACAGCAAACAAGAAACAAGCTCAAGATAAATTGCTTAAAGGATTACTGCACAGGTTATGGACCACACATGATAGATTGGCATTCTGTTTAGTTTACGGGTAAAGCCGACAAAGACTGGCATTCTGTTTAGTTTATGGGTAAAGCCTACAAAGATGACTGCAAGTCTCCAACAAATGTAATGATCGTCTGAAAATACTGTAATCCTGTCCTTTATTACAAATACTGGCATATGCAATTATGTAAATATTTTCTGCATGGCAACAATAAAAAAGGCTTTCAGTGTTGGTAATTCTTTGACAATATGCTTATTAAAGCTTACTTGCATCTTACAGTCTCAGACAAGCTTACCTGATGGTCATTAAAGCATTGCTAATTAAACACAGACCAACAGGCACTGCAACAACATGCATTTTCTGAAGAAGAAGAAGAAGCATAAATCAACAGTATAAAAATATGACACAAAACCAGAACATTCTACAAAATCAAGGACAGATGAAAAGCCACTGTAGTACTTGTGTCTACCTTGAATGGGGGGGGGGATACTCTGCACACTTACACTGCATAACTGCTCCTTGCCTTGCTTGGGCACATCCAGAGTCACTACGTGGGGGAGTGGGGTGCAGCAAGTATGTCACAATTTGAAATGTCTCTGGCTGAGATGAGTGATGGCCCTGACACACTTGTCCTACCTCTCAGTCTCAAAGCAAGAAATCTGGACAAAGCCATAAACAGAATTGGGAGAAAGGCCCAAAAATATGGACAATTTTTAAATATTGCTCTTATAAACTTAGAAAGATAATAGAATAGTAGGTCTTGCACTAGTATGAATTTTCTGAAGGGTATGAAATTTGAAACTCAAATGTCTGTCATTATTTTCTAACTTGGATATTTAATGATTTGACACTAATTTGCCAGAAAACCACAATTTTATGAAAAACGGACCAAAAATGTGATGCAAAAATAGAAAATAGACACACAATACAGCTGAAAACCTGTCAAAAAGGGACGATTCTGTAATATTAGTACTGTTAACTTGAGCAGCTGACAAAATAAGAGAATCTATATCCATTTCCAAAATTAAAAGTAATCTATAACTTTGATCATTACAATTATTTATTAATTGTAACCCCTCCACTTTTTTCTTCCAAATTTGCCATTTTGCATATGGATTATTAGGGGGGAGCAACATTTTGAGCCAAAATTGGGGACAGTTGAGAGGTTTGGATATATCTAATTCTATAAAGCGATTTATCTGCACATACCTCTCAACCTGTTAATGCAGGAAATCTGGACAAGGCCAAATATATTTGGGGAACATAGAAACAGTACTACAAATTGCTCTTGTATAAACTTAGACAGTTGACAGAACAACAGGTCTTGATTTAGTGTGCATTTTTCTAAATAGTATAAAGTCTGAAACTCAATGTCTGTCATTATTTAGTGACTTCATTCCTAAATGAATTGCCAGAAAACCACAAATGTTATGAGGAACAAACTAAAAATTAGAAGCAAAAGTCTGGACAATTAAGGGGTTTAGCTCAGCCGGGGCTGTCTGAGTTTGCTGCCCTTCCCCCCTCACAAAATCATGGTTGATGTGGCCTCCCCCCTGCAGCTATTCAAATGTCCCATTACTTGGCTATTTCACCCCATTTACCATAAACACTGTAATGTGCATATTGCTTTACTTCTATGATAATTTGGATTTCATTTAAAAGTTTTATTTTATATTTTACAGCACAAACACTAATGGACATCTGCTAAACAAAGCAAAGCAGTCTCACAATGAAAATAGACTTAGCATAAAAATTCTCTGCCCTTGAAACTCACATTATTTGAAACAGCATTGAAACCCACATTAAAAGAATATATCTGGCCAGTGGCAGATAAAGATTAACTCTGGGCTGTTTTCAAATCATAGGCTCCTTGCACAGGAAACATACATGTGTCCTTTGATACACTTTCCTGATTGTATTAAATTATATTCCTTGTATAATACAGTACAGTTGCTAGAGGGCATTTTAAATGTAGTGTTTTGAACATTTTCCAGTAAACAATAAAACAAAATGCATTTTACCAATAATGACAAAACTGCCCGGTTCAGAATATTTCCATCATAAAAGTCTACTCAAACTTCTACAATCCCCCAGTATCAGTAAATATACACAAGCTCTGCAGACGTAAAAGTCATCTAAATGATTCCACATTAAAGAGATCTGTAACAAATGAAGAGTTTGTTGCTATTAAACAACTTTATATTTCATTGTTTCATCTACAAATAAAGTACCTGTTGCCCTTGAGGAATAAATTGCCTATGTTATATTAAAACATTATAAACTAGTAATATTGTAATAGGGAATGGATGGCAAACTGATAACAGGTTCATCGTTACTAGGTATTTCCACCAAAGAGGGCATTCTTAGAACTGCAGAATCCACCCCCTTTAAAAGTAAACCACAGTACAGCATCAGCAATCCATCTGTATACTGTGGAAGTAGAACCCAAAGCCTTTTGCATCAAAAGCAAGTACACTACCTCCTGTGCTATTAACAATGCAAGCAGAGTTAGCATAAGCAGCACTAAACTCTTCAAGTTCTCAGCTCCTTGTAAAATCCACTCGACACTCAACTGTATCTCTCTCCTTTGAAGCACAAAAAATCTGTAAAAAGCTAAAATTTGTTTTGGGGGGGCAAAAGCACAAACACTAGGGACACATTTTAAACACTGCTTGCATAATCTTGGAAAGTTGCTAGAATAAAATGCTGTGTTACCACCATGCATTTCACTGCCAAGTCTTGAACCCAGGACCCTGTGCACTGCACTCAGAGCAACATACCACTATGCCAAATCAGCTGTTTCTTGAAAGACAGGTAGGCTGAAACTTAAATTGCTATCATTTAGTGAATTCAGTTTTCACCATAGCTCTCAACCTCTTAGCACAAAAAAATGGACAAAGCCAATAATTGGGGAATACAGCCCCCAAAACAGGGACAAATTTCAAATATTGACCTTTTAAAGAGAAAATTGCTAGAATAAAAGGTTTTGCATAACCATGTACTTTCTGAAGACTATGAAGTATGAAATTCAAATGCCTGTCATTATTTAGTGAATTTAATATCCAGAAAACCACAATTTTTACAAGAACAAAAATATAAGGCAAAAATTTCACAAGTGGTGGGGGGGTAGGGAATTTAAGCTCTTGCTACCTGCTCCCAAGTTACAGGGTTTGAGTCTAGCCACCAGGTATATTTCCTGAGTTCTCTCTAGTCTCCAGGTATATTTAACTGGGGCATTTCACACACACACACACACACACACACACACACACACACACACGCACTACCTGAGAGTCCCTAAGCCCAGCTCCATTCCATTGCTGCAAAGTCCATACATTCCTGTACTAAAAGCCCATGAGAGCAAGCTGCTACCCAGCCTGCAGACATTGCAGTCCGATCCCCTTCCAGTCTATCCAGTTGTAACTGCATAGACTTCTGGGATATCTGCTGTTGAATGATGTCTTCCTAATTTGGACAGTCTCACCAGCAGTCTGGATTCTGTGCGCATGCTCCGGACTGGTCCACCAGCAGTTCAGATATCGGGAAACACTGCGAGCATGCATGCGCAAAGCTCTGGGAATCACCTTTATTTTTCTTTTCTTTCTTTTTTACAACGGGGGGGGGGCTTTTGTTTTTCTTTTCTTTCATTTTTACAACTGGGGGGAGGGCTGCCATCCAATAGAATGAGCTGCCCCTGAGTAAAGATTGTGGGCATTAGGACCCAGTGTTCTTCCTTAGAATTATCTTCCATACCTCTGCTTATAATTGTTTTATCTTTTAATCCATACCTTCTTTAATAAGGGTCAGAGATTCGCCATGCATGGCTAGTCTGGCTCATGACGTTATGTCAGTAGGGCATAACAAAAGACACTGTGCTTGGCCCATTATTATTTAATTTAGTTTTTTTTTTTCATCTATTCCAGCTTAAAATTCTTTCTGGATGAAAAAATACAAAGATGACTACAAGACAGGCTTTATTGTGGCATATAAATATGACTGCCAAGAACTTTGTGGCTACCTAAGACTTTCTGAGTGGGTGTCTGGTGATGGAATTAATTGTAACACTGATAAATGTAAAGTCGGGAAATCAGCAATACGACAGAATATTTGCTTGCAGGATCTAATCTTGGAAGATATGTCTTGTTATAAAGACTTGCAAAGTATTATTTCTAATAACTTGTCTTTTTCAAAACATCTGGACTTTATTATCAAGAAGGTTTTCACTCCACTGGGCTTGCTTTTAAAGACCGTATCCAGTACAAACATTGCAAAATTGATAATTTTTTATAGAGTTTTTATTATCCCACCTATGAAGTACACTAGTTATTTCTGCATGTACACAACAAGGGATCTGAACAAATTAGAATCTGTGTAGAGAAAAATGTACAAAAAGTTTATTGTCTCTCAAACTGAAATTATCAGGAGAGATGTAGGATAATTAATTTGTACTCAACACACTATAGATACTACAGAAGGAGAATGAATTTAGCATATGAGGCAATAAGTAGTGAGGAATTAATATCAAATCTTGATATTCACAGATGCAATAAAACCTCAAAATATGAGATAATGAATATGACTGAGTTCAAATAGAGCAAAGAAAAGGCAGTCTTATATCACTCAAAGTCACTTACAGATTAATGTTTTTGGTTCAACTAGTGTAGACTCATTTAAAAGGAATTTAAACAGCTGGGTTGGTTTATATGTCTATAGTTAATTCTTATAGAATCTGTGATCCTTGAAGGCCTTAGGCCTAGAATAAAGTAGACTAATTTATGAACTTATAATATTGTATATTTTTTTAAATATGAACACGTGCATATACATATAATAGTTGTTTTGATTATGCAAGCTTTTTCCTATTTAAGGGAAGACTTAACTTTCAAGTTTTAATGTGAAATTGGTATTAATTGCTTTTAATCTCAGTATTTATGGAAGATCTCATTTTCTAAATGCTGTATTACAGTCCATCTCCACGGCATACCCCTCTCAACTGTACAGAGTTTTGCAGAATGTCCATATTTTTGCCTCATATTTTTGCTCAGTCTTTCATAAAATTGTGGTTTTCTGGCATCAGGTGATGTTCTTAAAGTATTATAGTGGGTAAATGGAGGTGGAAGGAATTAAATCCTTTACCTTGACTACAGAAAGCAGTTGGTCAACAGCTTGGTGTCTTTTTATTTTTTTCAAACACCTTTATTGAATTATAACTTGTGACATAGGCAAATTTACATTCATATAAAAGTAATTCAACTATATTAACATAACAAACACTTAATCTTTACTTTTAATTGCCACTGCAATGTCTGCTGTGCTACCACAAGTTCCACTGGTATACTTGAATCATGATGGGATGCTTGGAAAACATTCCACTGACTCCATAAAGTCAATAACAATCTATTTTAAATCACTCTCTGGGGAAAAGCAGTTGCTATAGGTACTGGAACTTACTACATGGATCTTGTCCAAATAAAATTTAGTTTTAGGCTCTCTAGTGTACTGACACTTTTGCTATGCTTCAACAAATATTGGGCACAGAGCAATAGCTTTGTAAAATGCAATGTACTGATCAGTTCTGCTTCAAGATATTAAAAACACATTCTCAAAGTCAATGTCATGGATTGCAAGACAAGGCTGTAATAATACACAGAACAGGTTCTGCATTTCTCCAGGTTGTTGTATGTTAGGTTTTCATGAGGAATGAAGCCACTGGCTGAGTACATAACATCTTTGAAGAATTTGCCAATCTAAAGCAATACAGACAACTGTAAATCTGTTATTCTTTTTAAGAACTGACATGAAAGGATGTCATGGATTTGTGAACTACTGTACATAATTCCACTAATAGCTCCTTATGTGCATGTGAAACCTTAATCCTCTTTATCTCTTCCTGTTTTGGTCACATTTGATCAATCATTCATATCTGTATTTATCTCTGTCAGTGGCTATTTCCTGGCCTTCTGTATTGCCCTTTTGACAACATGTCCTACCTGACATTAGACCACAAATCATTTCCTCTAATACTAAATTCTTACATTTCCTCCAGTACCCACAAATTCCTGACTGACAGACACTCCAACCAGTACTACCCTTTCCTTTCCTCAGCAGCATCTCTTCTCGTCAGCACCACCGATTCCTTCTCCTAAAATTATCCCTTAGTCATATAAGGTACCTATTATGTCCTAAGGGACATTCTTTCATTCCTCCTTCTTTCCCCCCATTAACTCTAAGCATTCCACTCCATATCATGCAACTCCTGTCTTTGTCAACTCTTTCTTACCTTTAACACAACTTTTTTTCCCATATCCCTATCACTCCATATTCCTCTCCATTTCTGGCATTACCCTCCTTACATCACATGGTAGCATATGTCTCTAAATATGCTAATGTCAGCTACAGGAAGTACATGTTACATGGTACCTGTCTTTCTTTAAGCAGTCAGAGTAAAGACTTCATACAGACTGGAAGCACAGTCACAGAGTCTGCACTGTCTGTTGAGCATCGTGATGGTTATCCAAATATTATATCATGTCAAAAGTGAATAAATGTATGGCAGAGGAAATATATTTTGGGGAGTACAAGTGTCTGAGGTAGAAAAGTATAATTTTCAATTAGAAAAATGATCCAAGTGCAACCAACAGAAATTCTGTCACTACAAGACAATTTAGCAGAAAACTTGAAGTGTTGGTTTCAGAAATATGACTTGTTCCCCAATGCATGAAATAGCTGAGAAAATGGAAAAGATACAGTATGCCATGTTTCATATTTCTATTGGAAAAGAAAGATTACAGATATTTAATTTGTTCACCTTTCAAGAAGGGTATAAAGATAAAATAGCAGGAAATAGCAAGAAGTTCAGGAAACTGTAAGTCTACAATCAGCTTTACATATATTCAACAATGGTGTACAAAGGTAAGGGCCCTAAAAAGACAATACTGTCAGATTTTGCATGTTTTACAAAAGCAACATGAATGATATTATGATACCTCATGAAATACTGGACAGCTCGTGCAGAAAAGTAGCTGCTGATTCAATTTAATTTCAAGGGGAACCAACTTCTCATCTTCACTGAGTAGTAGTTATTCAAAGTAACCAGCAGTCATCAAGATGAGAAATGCATATTCACAATAAGTCATCAGATGATAAAAGGCATTTGTTGTTATGGCATCCCTCATTTCTGATAGTGGTCCACAGTTCATAGCTCAAGAAATGTATGCATTCATTTATAAATGTGAATTTCAATTCATTGCTTCATTACAGTGGTACCCTCAATCCAATGGATATGTTGAAAGAGGCAAACCAAATTGGAAAAATACCACAAACAATATGCAGTGCCAGTGCCAAACTAGCCTATCTCATTGTGTTTAAGTACAGAAAATCAAAATTATATGATTGTCACCTCCTCAGCTATTGATGGAAAGCAGAATGAAGACAAAGTTACTTACCTCTGCAAAAACCTATGCTACATCGTAACACATCAGCTAAGGTACTGTCTACACAGCGTCCATTTTTAGTATACTTCAGTCACTTTTGTTTGAGAAAACTGAATTTGAAATCATTGTACTGTAATGATACTATATAGAATTGTAGATTACATCAGTATAATTTGCACCTAACTAATATTTGTGCATCTGTATGTGATTTAATTGCTTATCCTACACGTACCAATCTTGTGCAGTATGCAGTGTACATCATAGGTTCATAGGGTTTAGGTTTATACTAGGCTAACAACAACAACCAGGTTCTTTACAAGGTTAGCTGTGCAATGCAACCCAGTTTTGACCCTGAGTTCCTTGGACACACATATGGTAGGTTATGTTAGTAAAGGGCTAACTAAGGGTTATGTGTAGGGGCAGCGGGTATGTTAGTTGATAATCTGTATTCATCAGAGATACGGGGGCCAGACTGGGATGAATTTGCAATTTCCCATCCAATGATTAAGTTTCCCATTGAATAGGAGCAGTGATAAACTGTGCTTCACATAGATGGGGAGCATAGGAGCAGTGATAAACTGTGCTTCACATAGATGGGGAGCATAGGAGCAGTGATAAACTCTGCTTCACATAGATGGGGAGCATAGGAGCAGTGATAAACTCTGCTTCACATAGATGGGGAGCATAGGAGCAGTGATAAACTCTGCTTCACATAGATGGGGAGCATAGGAGCAGTGATAAACTCTGCTTCACATAGATGGGGAGCATAGGAGCAGTGATAAACTCAGCTTCACATAGATGGGGAGCATAGGAGCAGTGATAAACTCTGCTTCACATAGATGGGGAGCATAGGAGCAGTGATAAACTCTGCTTCACATAGATGGGGAGCATAGGAGCAGTGATAAACTCTGCTTCACATAGATGGGGAGCATAGGAGCAGTGATAAACTCTGCTTCACATAGATGGGGAGCATAGGAGCAGTGATAAACTCTGCTTCACATAGATGGGGAGCATAGGAGCAGTGATAAACTCTGCTTCACATAGATGGGGAGCATAGGAGCAGTGATAAACTCTGCTTCACATAGATGGGGAGCATAGGAGCAGTGATAAACTCTGCTTCACATAGATGGGGAGCATAGGAGCAGTGATAAACTCTGCTTCACATAGATGGGGAGCATAGGAGCAGTGATAAACTCTGCTTCACACAGATGGGGAGCATAGGAGCAGTGATAAACTCTGCTTCACACAGATGGGGAGCATAGGAGCAGTGATAAACTCTGCTTCACATAGATGGGGAGCATAGGAGCAGTGATAAACTCTGCTTCACATAGATGGGGAGCATAGGAGCAGTGATAAACTCTGCTTCACATAGATGGGGAGCATAGGAGCAGTGATAAACTCTGCTTCACATAGATGGGGAGCATAGAGCAGTGATAAACTCTGCTTCACATAGATGGGGAGCATAGGAGCAGTGATAAACTCTGCTTCACATAGATGAGGAGCATAGGAGCAGTGATAAACTCTGCTTCACATAGATGGGGAGCATAGGAGCAGTGATAAACTCTGCTTCACATAGATGGGGAGCATAGGAGCAGTGATAAACTCTGCTTCACATAGATGGGGAGCATAGGAGCAGTGATAAACTCTGCTTCACATAGATGGGGAGCATAGGAGCAGTGATAAACTCTGCTTCACATAGATGGGGAGCATAGGAGCAGTGATAAACTCTGCTTCACACAGATGGGGAGCATAGGAGCAGTGATAAACTCTGCTTCACACAGATGGGGAGCATAGGAGCAGTGATAAACTCTGCTTCACATAGATGGGGAGCATAGGAGCAGTGATAAACTCTGCTTCACATAGATGGGGAGCATAGGAGCAGTGATAAACTCTGCTTCACATAGATGGGGAGCATAGGAGCAGTGATACACTCTGCTTCACATAGATGGGGAGCATAGGAGCAGTGATAAACTCTGCTTCACATAGATGGGGAGCATAGGAGCAGTGATAAACTCTGCTTCACATAGATGGGGAGCATAGGAGCAGTGATAAACTCTGCTTCACATAGATGGGGAGCATAGGAGCAGTGATAAACTCTGCTTCACATAGATGGGGAGCATAGGAGCAGTGATAAACTCTGCTTCACATAGATGGGGAGCATAGGAGCAGTGATAAACTCTGCTTCACATAGATGGGGAGCATAGGAGCAGTGATAAACTCTGCTTCACATAGATGGGGAGCATAGGAGCAGTGATAAACTCTGCTTCACATAGATGGGGAGCATAGGAGCAGTGATAAACACTGCTTCACATAGATGGGGAGCATAGGAGCAGTGATAAACTCTGCTTCACATAGATGGGGAGCATAGGAGCAGTGATAAACTCTGCTTCACATAGATGGGGAGCATAGGAGCAGTGATAAACTCTGCTTCACATAGATGGGGAGCATAGGAGCAGTGATAAACTCTGCTTCACATAGATGGGGAGCATAGGAGCAGTGATAAACTCTGCTTCACATAGATGGGGAGCATAGGAGCAGTGATAAACTCTGCTTCACATAGATGGGGAGCATAGGAGCAGTGATAAACTCTGCTTCACATAGATGGGGAGCATAGGAGCAGTGATAAACTCTGCTTCACATAGATGGGGAGCATAGAAGCAGTGATAAACTGTGCTTCACATAGATGGGGAGCATAGGAGCAGTGATAAACTGTGCTTCACATAGATGGGGATAAACTGTGCTTCACATAGATGGGGAGCATAGGAGCAGTGATAAACTCTGCTTCACATAGATGGGGAGCATAGGAGCAGTGATAAACTCTGCTTCACATAGATGGGGAGCATAGGAGCAGTGATAAACTCTGCTTCACATAGATGGGGAGCATAGGAGCAGTGATAAACTCTGCTTCACATAGATGGGGAGCATAGGAGCAGTGATAAACTCTGCTTCACATAGATGGGGAGCATAGGAGCAGTGATAAACTCTGCTTCACATAGATGGGGAGCATAGGAGCAGTGATAAACTCTGCTTCACATAGATGGGGAGCATAGGAGCAGTGATAAACTCTGCTTCACATAGATGGGGAGCATAGGAGCAGTGATAAACTCTGCTTCACATAGATGGGGAGCATAGGAGCAGTGATAAACTCTGCTTCACATAGATGGGGAGCATAGGAGCAGTGATAAACTCTGCTTCACATAGATGGGGAGCATAGGAGCAGTGATAAACTCTGCTTCACATAGATGGGGAGCATAGGAGCAGTGATAAACTCTGCTTCACATAGATGGGGAGCATAGGAGCAGTGATAAACTCTGCTTCACATAGATGGGGAGCATAGGAGCAGTGATAAACTCTGCTTCACATAGATGGGGAGCATAGGAGCAGTGATAAACTCTGCTTCACATAGATGGGGAGCATAGGAGCAGTGATAAACTCTGCTTCACATAGATGGGGAGCATAGGAGCAGTGATAAACTCTGCTTCACATAGATGGGGAGCATAGGAGCAGTGATAAACTCTGCTTCACATAGATGGGGAGCATAGGAGCAGTGATAAACTCTGCTTCACATAGATGGGGAGCATAGGAGCAGTGATAAACTCTGCTTCACATAGATGGGGAGCATAGGAGCAGTGATAAACTCTGCTTCACATAGATGGGGAGCATAGGAGCAGTGATAAACTCTGCTTCACATAGATGGGGAGCATAGGAGCAGTGATAAACTCTGCTTCACATAGATGGGGAGCATAGGAGCAGTGATAAACTCTGCTTCACATAGATGGGAAGCATAGGAGCAGTGATAAACTCTGCTTCACATAGATGGGGAGCTTATTACATAGGGCAGGGATCCTCTGATACACATATTGTTTTTTCATGCATGTTCTATTTGTGTTGCAGGCAAAATTCAGGTCCTTGTATCTAGTGTTTCTGGTAATGTTTGTTTTGCAAATGTGCAAGAGATTCTTCAGTGCTGGATCCGAGGATGCCTTGTATGATAAGCATACATGACCTCCTAGTAGCCTGTAGGAGACTGAGTATAGAGAGGAGGGTCCTACGGTGATCTGTGTAAGATGGGGTATTCATACTATGGATTCTCCTGGTTATAAATCTTTGATGACATTCTAACTGTTGCAAGTCCCTGGTTAGGTGCATGCCAAAAGGGGCATTGTACTCAATGATGGTTATGACAAGGACTCAGTAAAGTGGTACTGTAACTTCCTTGAAACTAGATGCCATACCCTTGCTTATGAGTTGGGTAACATAGAATGATTGTCTTACTATTTTGGCTACATGCTGGTCAAAGGCCAGATTACTGTCTATGTATTTTCCAAACTTTATAACTATTGGGTCAACTACTGAGGGTGTTTTATTGCTGGAGTAATTAACTTGGGTAGAGGATAATCCTAGGGGCACTATAATGTATTTATTCACACAGAGTTTTAATTTGTGGCTTTGGCACCAATCATTTATTTGTGATGTACCCTTTTGAAGGATGTTGCTGTCATGGGGGGAGTCTATGACATCTCACAATTTACATTCATCTGTGAACTTGATGAGCCAGAGGCCTTTGATATTAGCCTTTACTTTTGAGAAGTACATGCCAAAAAGGAGTGGGCCCAATACAGTGCCCTGGGGTACTCAGTTGTTGACCAGTCTCCTGATGGGGGTGGTCTCACCGATCCTGATATCACCAATACAACTATTACTAGTGTGTGTGTGTGTGTGTGTGTGTGTGTGTGTGTGTGTGTGTGTGTGTGTGTGTGTGTATATGTTTGTGTGTGTATACTAGTGGGAGAAACAAAGAGAGAATAAAAACAAAATTGATGCTGAGGTTAGGTGATCAGTCCAAATTACAAGGAATGGTGAGAGCTTTTGTAGTTTCATTCTGTACAACTGACTTGGACCTGCTTCAACAATAAATGAATCATCACATGTAGATTAAATATCCCACACTGTCACATGAAATAAAATTACCAATACAATACGGTCAGTGTTAAGATAAAATATGTTAAAATCACGTGCATATAGTGTATAACCATGGATTTCCTCCCATTTAACAACAAAATATTTGCAAAAGTTGGGGCAAACAGACTATCATTGCCACTCCTTTTGTTTGACAAAACCAATGATCATGAAATATATCACAGTATTCTCCAAAATCTGACACAAGGAAAAAAAACACTCTCATAAGTAACTTGTCTGTAGGTAGCCAACCCATATACATGTTAAATTCTGTGACTTTGAATAGTTCATCCATCCTCCTCCTGGGGAGTCATGATATAGACTGATCCAATGTAACAAAATAATACATTGGACTGAAAATAACAGTAATGGCTCTGTCTATCAGATCAAAAGTAGTTTTCACATATGAGGGTATTCTGACAAGAAAAGCATTCAACATCATCCTTTCTATTAAGGCCATCGGTTTAGTCTTGGACCCTGCTGCTGTTATGATTAGTCTGAATGGAAAAATGGCCTTATTTACATTTAACTTAGGAATTCTGAACCTAACCCTAGTCACTGGATTACAAATCACATGAAAATCATAAATAGCATAAGTATTAATCCCTTCTAACTTTTCATAATGTAATATACATGTAGTATGCCCTGTAATGAACATTCACTAACAAATATTCTCTTTTAAGTATATTTAACATCCTGTTGAGGTATTCATTATACAAAAGAGAACTGGTTCTCTCCTTGTCATCATTCATCTATCCATGTCTCATAGTCATAAATACGCGTTTCACTTTTTCTTATTGATCTGCTTTCAAAGTAGAAAACTTCACTTATTTCTGTTGAATGCATCCTGGAGTTTCTTTTTCTAATGTCTTGCAGATACATTTTTTGAAGTCTCTGTTCTTAGATGAAAAACTGTGTGTATGTGTGTGTGTGTGTGTGTATATATATATATATATATATATATATATATATATATATATATATATATATATACATACACACACACACACACTCGTGTGTGTAATATTTAACAATAACATTTCTTGCCGATGCAAAAAATATCACAGTGCACTCAAAACATTTAAGTTCAAATTCCTATTACATCATTTTAATGCTTTTAGTGTCTTAGAAACATTGCTTCCAATGGCTAGAAATAAAAGTGAAACCTTTCTCTTACAGAGATATTGCAGTCTCATCACAATTTTGCAAGGAAAAGTTTACTACCTTAAAATTAATCACAATGTGGGAATACCTTTCTAGTTATCCTCTGGAAAAGTCTTGTTGTTCTTTTCATACAAGCCATCTCTGCTGCTGTAAGATTAATTTGTACTGCACCAATAAGTTTTTCTGCCTCAGTCAGGTCTGGTTTCCTGGTTTTGTAATAATCCCTTGGTTGAACTGATTGCCTCTTCTCATTATAGCATTTATAGTGTCTTTCCTGCTGATGATTTTGTTTTAGAAAATGTGATGTCCTTATAGTCACTGCTGCAGTATTCTTAACATATGGGATTCCCTGCCATGGAAGATCAATGCCTGGCTAGTCAAGCAAAGACTTCTGTTGCTTTAAAGGCACACAGAACATCACCCAAATGCTCCTTACGAAGCATAAGGCATAAAGGTGATGTTCAGGCCTACCATAGTTAGAACTTCTTTGCCCTTGTCCAAACATATGTTTTCACTGTCTGTCTGTCTGTTTACCTTCATCTGTTTTCTGCAAGTTGAATGCATTTTCGTTCTCTATTGACTACATACACCTGTTTGCTGACTTCTTTGCAGTTGCAAATAAGTCCCCATTGGAGTTTTTGCGTTTTCTTGTCTTATTTTGTGCTCCTTGGTGTTATTGTTATCCACAAAAGGCAAATGTCAGTGTGGAAAACAGATTCACCATAATGACCACCACAATAAGTGTCATTTTGTCTAGGAGTTTCTCATGACCATATGTTTTATTCAATTTGTCAGGCATTTATCCAAAAAACCCTTTGCAGTAGAAGTACCCTTTCCTTATATCTTGAGAACCAGCATCTTAATCTTCTCGCTAAAGACACAGTGGAAGGAATCTCCCACCCTGAGGGTCAACTGTTAGGGAAGAAGAAGGTGAAAATGATATGACTGGAATCTTCTGCTGTCTAGCCTCTGCCAGGTGTTTCTCCTGAGGTTGTTACAAACCCAGAGGCTTGCCCGGCTGTGTTGTTGGATTTCTCTGCTGTGACCACGTTGGATGTCAGTGAGGATCTGGCTGGCAGCGCATCTAGAGAGGCTTTGCAGGTGGTCATTGCTGACATTCAGGGGGAACTAAGGTTTATTTTTTCTGAGGGGCCCAGGGGAATTCCTTCGTTTTTAGTTGGGGAAAAAGTTCCTACTCTGGCACTCGATTGTCATCCTGGGTCTCAGCCTTCTCAGTTTTTTGGAGGGGATGTTCCCAAACAAAAACTTAAACATGTTCCTTCTGCTCCTAGGGATCCACAAAGTGACTGGCAGGCCTTTACTCAGTGGCTATTTACTGCTTTAATGTCCTTAAAGCCTCCTCAAGGGATTTTGGTTCCTGCTCCTCCTTGATCCTCTACTGTCCTTAAAAGGCCTATAGAAAAGGATTCTTCTGTAGATAAGTCAGATTCTGATGATGAATCCCTGACTTATTGCACTCAAATTCCTTCTCCTTTGGACTATGGGTCAGAGGAGAAGGAATCTATTAGTCCTGATGTTCCTTTTGAGGAAATTTCCTTTGGGGACACCCTCTCTAGGATGATGAATTTTTTTAAGTGGGATTGTGCTCAGGTCTTTGATATCCATAAGAGGTACTATGAGTTGCTGCAGTTGGAATCTCCTAAGCCTGAGACTATTCCTCCTGTTTTGGCTGCTTTGCTGGATGCTATTTCCAATGCCTCTCATGCACCTGATTCGCTGTCCCCTGCTCCCAAGAAACCTCACAGGTTTTATAGGGTGCCTGAAGATTGTTCTTTTTTATATGCCTCTGATAAGCCATCTCACTTCCTTCGCCCAAGTTATTGCCTTCTGACAAGGGCAGCAGAGCTGTGGAAAGGCTGGGTGAGAAGGTTTACACTTCTGCCATCATAGTATTTAGGGCTATTATCAGACCCATATGTCTAGGTATGTGCTGGCTCTTCTTTCTCAGCCTGTCAAATTATATCTGATTTTCTAGACTCTGAGGATAAAACTTCCATTCTTTCCTTGCTAGGGACTTCCTCTCAAGTCATTCATCATTCTATTACATGTGGTTGTGATGCAGCTGATGCCTCTTCAAGGGCTGCTGTGTTTGGTTCAGTTATAAGGAGATACTTTTGGTTTAGGCTTTCAACCTCTACCAGATGATATTAAGGCTAATTTGATGGATGCATTACTTGATTCTATGCTTTTGTTTGGGGAAGCTGCTGTTGACTTGTGTA